>NC_056729.1:462977421-463057421 GCF_019279795.1 Protopterus annectens
AACTGCCTCAAGAATACTCTACCAATTCCTTGATAACATGCCAGCATGTGGGGGAGACATATGCAGTCCCCACATACCCCAGAGGGAAGAAAAAACACTATGTGGGACTTCTGTGATGCAGCCTGCTTCCCTGAGGTACCAGGGACCATAGACCATACCGTATCTACACTGAAATAAAGCACAGACCTGGTGAACTGGGAATATGGTACATGAACTGCAAAGGTTATCACTCCATCAACTGTCAAGTAGTCTGTAATGCACGAGGTATCACCTACAGTGTGTGAGAGGGTCACATGGCAGTTTTTTCTACTTCCAGAAAAGGCACACATGTGATCTCTGTCAACATTTTGCAAGGAGTGACTTCCTACGGGGGCATTTTGTGGGTAAAGCTGGATACACCCTGGAACCCTGCCTCATGCCACCAGTTTTAAATCCTCATAACCAAACTGAAGATGGTTACAACCATGCACTAGCACAAGATAAAAGTATCATAGAAAGTGTGTTTGGGTTGCTGAACTCACTGTTCCACTGCTTGGATATATCCAGTGGTGCTTTGCATTATGGCCCTGCCATGTATGCAGAATACTGATCATGTGTGCTTTGTTGCATAATATGATACCATGGAGTGTGGCCTCATGCAGTGACTGCAGTTCCCAGCACTACTGGCAGCAGCAACTGAGACAGATGAGGAGTCAGAGGAGGATCCAGCAACAGGGGGGTAACTATACCAGAGATTGAGTGTAGTATGCTATAGCACTAGCAATGAGGCAGCAGATTTCACATAGCTTTACAGCATAAATATTACTATAGCTAAGTAGATACAATATAGTAAAATGGATGCATGCAAAAGCACCAGATTGTGCTTACCCATGCATTAGCTGGCCACCCTGTGCAGCAGACATAGATAACTCAAGTAGCAAAGTAAAAAGGGTAGGGCACAGTTATCATTTGCACAGATGGAGAAGGGAGTATAGGCAGACATGTCTTTCATCGGGAAGTATGTGAGTGGGAACACAGAGGTGCATACAAATAAAAAGTGAGTGTAGAGGAAATGTCAAATATGGTATGAAAGGCTTAATGATTGGAAGGGACCGGGTCCATGAGGTATGACAGGGAGCTGTGGGGTGTGTGTGTGTGTGTGTGTGTGTGTGTGTGTGTGTGTGTGTGTGTGTGTGTGTGTGTGTGTGTGTGTGTGTGTGTGTGTGTGTATGTGTGTGTGTGTGTTTGTGTGTGTGTGTGTGTGTCTGCATGGACACAGTCTCAGCACTTGATGCAGTACTCTGGCTTGACCTTTTGAGCAGGTCCAGGGCATTTTGGACATACTGTAAAGCTTTGCATGCCTGCCCCCACCCATGAGAGCTATCTCTGTCAGGAGTTGCAATGAATGTCTCATGACCTTGGCTAGGTGTAGTTGAGCTACTTGACCATGATTGATTTCCACTGGAGGATATGCTAACATGACGATGACCATTACCACATGGACTACCTCTTATGGCTGTAGACACATCCACAGCTGATGTGGCTGTGCTAACACCGTGAGTGGAGGATCTTCCTCCGCATTAGCCAGGATAAGGAACTTCTGAGGATGTCAATGATGACCAGCCATGACGATGGCCCTTGACCCTCTCAGATGACCAGAAGTACACTGCGCACATTCAAATGTGTGATTCATTGGATACAGCAGCATGCACAGCTTTGACCATCCTCACAATTTCTGCCAAGGCTCTGGTTGAAGTCAATTGTGCCTTCATTATGGCCCTACATATGTGTTGGGTGGTTGCTGCTGACACATCAGCCTCAGGAAAAGGGAGGTAACCATATCTCTTATGAGTATCAGTACCATGCCCCGATGCTGACCTGCAAGGGGCAGACACACTTCCCTGATCCACATGTCATGATCAATCTGCCCACTCTCAGATGGCAGCATGTTCTGAGTATGCACAGACATAGAGATTTTGCCCATAGTCTGTGGAAGGGGTGTGGGAGAGTCACACTCTCTGTGTCCAACACATATTGTGCATCCATTGATTGTACAACTGCATCCCTACTGTGATGCCCGTGCACTGGCACAGCAATCAAGGAGCCTCAATCCTCACCACTAACACCAGTGAGGGGCATCCATATAGGGAAAGGATAATAAATACACACACAGTATGGTACAATTTCTCTCAAGAACACACAGAGATCACAGTCAGTCTGGGGCTTGTTTGTCCCTTTCTCTCCAGGTCCCCAATAAGACTCCCCACTGGCACAGCTCTAGGGTCCGGATCTCGGCCTAGTGGGTAAGCTAAAACCTCCAGCACCCTCTCTGTCCAATCAGTGCTTTGTGTCCCTGCCCAAGTAACTGACATACACACACTTTGAGATAAGAGTTTATATAAACACACAGACACTCCTGCAGAAGGCTGGCACATGTTCTCCAGCTGTGCCCCTTTTACCCAGACTATACAGTAGAAAACACTGCCACCACCAAGCTAATATTTGTCAGCTACTCAAAGGCCCTTATGAAAGGCTGTCCAATTATACTGTGCAATATTATTATCCAAATGGAAAGTGAAACCAAACAGTCAAGACTTATTTGGAGTGACTTGATACAGTATCATTATATACATGCAATGTACTCTAGAGCTTAAATTATCTCTACACAAAGCAGCCACAGTTGAAAGGTTTAAAAATATTTAATAATAAATAATAAAAACACAAGGTAATACTTCTTACTAGACAGTGCTAGTCAAGAGTTCAGAGATCACAGAGAAATACTTAAAGTAATACAGTAGAAAGGTTCTGACATCACAGAAAAACAAACTAGTCCAATCTTCCTATTTCCTAGCTATATCTAAGAGAAAAAACAGTTCTAAAATCCTAGTTACATATAGACACAGGCAGAGTGGTGAGTAGGATGTTCTCAAGACAAATGCTCAAATGGTCTCATCCTTTCTGCCCCTAAATTGATAACACAGTACCACTGATTCATTTCAGATTACATCATTTCTTCCTGGTTCCCAGGCTAACAGACTCTCAGAGATTAATAGCCCTTTTGATATTGCAGCTGGTCAGGAACCAGAGCAATAAAATAAATTATACATGCAAATTCTAGCCATTACCTCTGGCCTCAAAACAATAGGCAGAGTGCCTTTATCTAGACATCTTGACTCTGAGTTTTGACATCAAGGAATTGACTTATCTGCTTTGTTACAGCAGAGTACAATGTTGTTACATTTTTGCATTTCTACATTTAACACCATTTTTTCCCATTTAAGACAACAAGCCTGTGGCTTATATTAATATTTACAAATGACAGAATTATCTACAAATTCCTATCTGACTAGGCTGGCAGCCTTCACCTATCTTTACACATCCCCCCCACCCCGGGGAACTAAAGCTAGTTTTTCAAGTGACCCTTGAGAAACGTTGCATGAGAGGGTTAGGTCTATCTGAGTATACCTTACCCCATTCCCTGTCTTGAGAGCCCATCTGCATTGGCATTTCTAATTCCACTTTGGCGCTGCACTGACACATATGCTTGCAACTCTCGGCTCCATCTTAGCACCTTGGCATTTTGCTGGCTGGCTCTGTGTAACCATGTTAAGGGGTTGTGATCTGTCACTATGGTGAATTTTCTTCTATACAGATATGGTTGAAATTTCTGCAGTCCCCACACTATGGCTAGACATTTCTTTTCTACAGCTGCATAGCATTCCTCCCTGGGTTGGAGCCTATGACTGAGATAAAACACTGGGTGCTCTTCTCCCTCTGAAGAAATCTGGGTAAGTACAGCTCCCACCCCATGGTTTGAAGCATCCACCTGCACAACAAATTATTTGGTGTAATCCGGACTGGTTAACACAGGTGGTCCACCCAAAACTTCCTTAAGCTCCTTGAATATCTACTCACATGCTGGGGTTCATGCTACCTTATCTGGCCTGTTCTTCCTTGTCAGGTCTGTGAGGGAAGCAGCTATGGTACTCTAATTGGGGATGAACGTTCTGTAGTACCCTGCTGTCCCTAAGAATGCCCTCAACTGCTTTTTGATAACAGGTGCAGACCATGCCTGAATGGTTTCTACTTTAGCAGGGTCTGGCCTGATCTTACCACTCCCCACTCTATGTCTCAGGTAGGAGACCTCTGCCATACCCACCTGGCATTTGCTGGGCTTAATGGTCAACCTTGCTCTCTGTAGTCTGCCTGGCACCTCCCTGACATGCTGAAGGTGCTCTTGCCAGGAATGGCTGTAGATGGCAATATCATCTAAGTAAGCAAGGGTAAACCCTCCTGTTCCTGCTAGGATATGATCTATCAGCTTCTGGAAAGTCACTGGGGAATTTTTCATCCTAAAGGGCATCTTTGTGAACTTATACAAGCCAAAAGGAGTCACAAAGGCTGACTTCTCTTTAGCACTGGGAGTCAAGGGCACCTGTCAGTATCCCTTGGTAAGATCAATGGTTGTAAGATACTTAGCTCCACCCAACTGCTTTAGGGCCTCATCTGTCCTAGGCATGGGGTAAGCATCTGAATCTATGTGAATATTTAATTTCCTGTAGTCCTCACAGAACCTAGTGCTGCCATCCTTCTTTGGCACCAGCACCACTGGGGAGGCCCAAGGACTGATGGACTCTTGAATCACCCCTAGTTCCAACATCTCCTGTATCTCCTCCCTCAGAGTCTGTTTGACTCTCTCAGGCACCCTATAAGGAGCTTGCCTAATAGGCCTTTGGGGTCCTGTATCCACCTGGTGCTGCACCAGATGGGTGCACCCTGGTTTCCCAATGAACATTTTCCTAAATGCCTGTAACACTGCTTGGATTTCTGGAACATGGTAGGAGATAGCTGCTGGGACATTGCTACCCCTTCCACTGAGGTGTCAGTCCAAGCCTCACTGATAAAACCAGTCACCAGATTTCCCTCAGACACCTCCTGCAATCCACTGCAAATGATCAGCACAAGGGCCTCCCTATCATGCTAAGGTTTCATCATGTTAAAATGGTACAATTTATGCCCCTGCCTCCTGCCTAGCAGTTCCACCATGTAGTTAACATAACTTACCTTTCTTACCACCTTGTAGGGTCCATCCCAAGCTGCTTGCAGATTGTTGTGTTTGACAGGAATGAGAACTATTACCTGCTTCCCCACAGCATAGTCTCTAGCTCAAGCATTCCTGCCATACCACACCTTTTTCTGTTGTTGGGCTTCTGCCAGGTTCTCCTGGGCCAAGCCCATGAGTTCCCTGAGCCTTGTCCTGATGCTTAGGACATATGCCACAACAGACTCCTGGTGAATTTCACACTCACCTTTCCACTTATCTCGAGTTAAATCTAGAGGCCCTCTCACCCTATGCCCATGCAGCAACTAAAAGGGTGAAAAACCTGTGGATTCCTGGGGAACCTCTCTGTAAGCAAACAACAGATGGGGAAATACTTGTCCCACTCCCTGTTAAACTGGTCTGCAAATGCCTGTAGCATGGACTTGATTGTAGAGTTTAACCTCTCAACAAGACCATTAGTCTGAGGATGGTAGGGGCTCGTCTTCATGTGCTTCACCCCACAGTACTTCCACAGACAAGCCAGCAGGTCTGACATGAAATTGGCACCTCTGTCAGTCAGTATTTCTTTTGGGAAGCCTACCCTGCTGAAAACCTCTAACAAAGCATTTGCCACCTTTTCTGCCTCAATGGAGGACAGAGCCACTGCCTCAGGGTATCATGTAGCATAAGCCACTACCACTAGGATATACTTTTTCCCTGTGGAAGTTGGGGTACTCAGAGACCCCACAATATCCATAGCTACCCTTTGAAATGGCTCCTCAATCACAGGCAAAGGCATCAAAGGAGCTCTCACCTTGTCTCCTGCCTTGCCTATTTTTTGGCACTGCTCACAGGTCCTGCAGTACCCTGTTAGATCTCTGTTAATTCCAGGCCAGTAGAAGTTCTGCATAATACATCTCTTTGTATATTTTATGCCATATGACCTGCAAAAGGAATATCATGGGCTAAGGCTAGAAGCACCAGACGGTAGGCTCTAGGCACTACCAACTGCTTTATTCTCTCACCTTCTAGCTCTCCCTCAGGGGTCCACTCTCTATACAATAACCCTTTGTTCCACTATACAGATTCTCCCTTCCCTTGAGAATCAGGTGCCTTCCTAGCTACCTGCCTCAGTCTTGCAATGTAGGGTCTGAGAGCTGAGCCTGTCTCAACTCTCTCTTTGTAAACCTTCCCAGTTCCCCTTCCACAGGAAGTCTGGCATCCTCTGAGAGTGGTGCCTCACTGTCAGCCTGGGTACTACAACTCACCTCTACCTTTGAAGTCACTTTGTCCAAGGGAACATCAGTACCCATAAGCAGCTGTGGCTCACCTTCAGTCTCACTGCTACAGAGTAGCTCCCTCCCTGAAGTAACCACCTCACCAGTCCTGACTGCAAGTATGCAGTCTGTCTGGGTCGCCCCCCCCCCCCAGGCTACCAGACCCACATGCTTGTCTCCTAGACTGACTGCATGTAATTGCATAAGCACATGGTACTGCCTTGTCCAAATCTTTCCCTATCAGGACATCTGCAGGATGGTAGTTTGGTACCCCAGTTGTCTCAAGACAATCAACTACTGGCATTTTGTCTTCCCTACTTACTGGGTCTCTTACCTTTTGTTCCCCACCTTGCCTCCATGGACATCTATATGCCACATGGCCCCACTGGCTGCATTCAAAACATTTAACCCTAGGTCCTGGATGTGTACCTGGACTAGTGGCTTCCCCTGCTACTGGCAGATTCTGTTGGGGCAGTCTGTGCTGCCCACCATGGGTTCCTTTAGACTCATGAGCAGTACTGGGGGTCCCTTTCCTGTGCAGGGATGCCCTGCTTGCTGTGTATAGGTCTCCCTTCTTCCAAAACTCATCTAAAGTAGCACATTGTCTATCAGCTAACCAGATCCTCATGTCCTCAGGCAAAGTGCTAAGGGCCTGTTCCCTCACCAAATGGTCTGCCAGCCCATCAAAAGTGATGATGTGACATCCACTCACCCATCTATGAAAATAAGTACTCAATTCAGCAACATATTCACACACACATTCATCTGCCTTGCATCTATGCTCACAAAACTTTTTCCTATATCTTTCAGGTGTTAGCTTAAACAATTCTAACAAGCATTTCTTAATCGTAGTGTAATTAAAACAGTCAAAAATCAGACATTTTAGACAACACAGTTACAGCTTTACCATGGAGTAAGGGGGCCAGGAACCGTACCCAGAGCCTTTGGTCAACATCATGCTGTTTACATACCCTTTCAAACATATGAATTAAACTATCAAAATTATCCCCCTTTTTAAACTGCAGAAGAAATTTACTAACCTTTAGTGCTTCTGGGGTCCGATTACTCCCTTCCCCATTACCTCAATGACTCTGGCAAAGAGTCAGCATCTCCTTCTCATGCTGCTACTGCCTTTCCTTCTCCTCAGCTTCCAGGCATACCAGTTTCTCATTCTCCTCAGCCTGTAGACATCTCAGTCTCTCTGCTGCTTCTGTTTCCAAATGCCTGTCCTCCAACTCAAGTCTCTTTAGCCCCAGATGGAGTTTAAGTCCTATGCAGAAAGGTTGAGCTGTCCATTCTCTGAGGGTGGTACATCTCCACTGCCAGCCTGATCATCCTCCTGGTTGCTGTTTTCTGACGCAGCTGTGACAAAAGCTGGGGCTGGTGATGTCTAAGAGTAAGAAGGAGTGAGTCCTAAACTGGAAACACTCCCTATTCAGCTTAAACAAGCCAATAAGAGTTCTTGTGAAGCCCTCACAAGCAAACTATGAATCCAAATTAGCTTCCACCACAAAGGACAATCATAATGTCTTATTTACTTACATCTGTCACCTAAAAGGACAGGCCCAGATCTGTGCCGAACTAGTAGTTAATTATAGCACATATACTGAGCCTATTGACATAGGTAACCTGTCAGCTGACAGGTTCTGTGAATACCTCAACCCCCTGTCCCCACCACATGTACCCTACATACATACCACCTATCCCCTACCTTGTATCTCTAAAGAGCAAGTTAGAAACATCCTCTTTAAGGCCAAAAACACAGCATCTATGGGAACTGATAACATCCCAAGCTTTGTCCTACATGGCCTCCACCAGGAATTACCAACACCATTGGGTACTCCTTTCAGTCTTAGTCTTAGCACTGGCTTTGTCAGAGATGAATGGAAAATGGCCACCATTATTCCCTTGCACAAAGGCGGTGCTTCCGCTGACCCCAGAGACTACAGAGTTATTAGCCTGGCTAGCCTTATCTGCAAGGCCATGGAGTGAATCATCATGGACCTTATCAACAAAGCTATAGGTAAGCTCCAAACAGCTGCCCCTCGTCAGTTTGGATTTGTCCAAGGGAAATAATTGCTGTGAAACATTGTAGAATTCTTTGAGACACTCACCAATGACATGGATGAGGGGAAATATGTACATATAGCCTACCTAGATTTAGTCAAGGTATTTGACACCATCCCACACTCAGGTATCATTGACAAAGTCACCCAGCTAGGTAGATGTGTTGCTAACTGGCTCAGTGATAGAACCCATATAGTAAAAATAGGGGATTTCACCTCCAACAGCACACCTTTAATCAGTGTTGTTCCACAAGGATCTGTCCTGGCATCTCTACTGTTTGGAATGTAGTTCACTAAAGTACAAACTAAAACTAAAGGTCTATGGTTGACACAGTTTGCTGATGACTGCAAACTGGGAGCGGTCATAGAAGCTACAGATGATGACAACATCCTACAAGAGGGTCTCACACACAAATGATCAATGCCAAACCAATGGTCTTAACCTCAATGCAAAAAAAAAAACTGTATTAACATCCATCTCCATAAGTGCAATGCTCCTGCTAACTCACATATTAATAAAAAACCCTACCTATGCACTCACTGGTGAGAGACCTGGTCACACAGGTTGACAGTAACCTTACCTTTGATCACCATGTCTCCACAGTGATAAAAATGGCATTCTATATTGTTCATTTCATAAGTAAAGTCATTGCACCCAGGAGAGTAAAAGTAGTTATAACCTCTCTGTACTCTTCCCTCATCAGGCCATTAATGGAATACCATATCCCTTTTAGTATGCACCTTTCCAAACATTTGAAACAATTGGAGAGACCACAAAGGATCTTCACAAGGATAATTCAAGGTTTTCAGCATCTATTCTATGTGGATCATAGGAAATCACTGACACTTTATTCTGCTTCATGCAGGCTACTCAAAGGAGATCTATGCCTTGCATATAAGACAATATGTGACCAGGCATTATTGGAAATGCTGCATATCCCCAAATCCAATGGTACACAGGTTACTCACTCTATACACCTCACCCCTGGTATTCCACCTGTGTCCCTCTTGGACAGGGGCAATTAGTGGTGATTGTGGCTAGGCTTGTAAGGGCCCTTGAGCCATTATTTATTTATTTAATTATTTGACATTTGTTAACTGGGTTAGTCCAACTGGGCCAGGATCCCATTTTCAATGGAGACCCGAGGAGAAAATCACCAATACAGACAATTACAGTACATAAGCTACAAGCTGCATTATAGAGAATACCAATACAAACTCATACTTACAATAGCAATACATATGTATATATACATACATAGCGAATAACGTAATACATACATAAGGTCCAATACAGAGAAGTACAATGCATACACATGATAAAAGATTTGTTTTTTTTCCTCTGTCAGTGAAAAAATATATATAGCAATTACATTTTCTAAGAGAAAGAAATGATTCTAACAAATGTAGTTCTAATATAGAGAGGTATATAGAGAAGAGCAAACAATATATACATGTGGTTTAGAAGTAAAATATGTGGCTATAATCTTTTAGTAAAACTATGTTTACAGAGAGAAAAACTAAGAGGTGTTAAAGTAAGGTGTCTGTGATGTAACAGTGGATAGTAGAGTAGTGTAGTGGATTAGGTATGGTCCTAACAGAGGCAAGACTTGTTGTTAAGTAGGTGTAGTCTAAGTTCCTTTTTAAAGTGTTTAGGGTGGGGAATGGATCTTATTTGTGCAGGGAGTTTATTCCAAGCTTGGGCTATAGTGCATTTGTATAGTAGTTTACTGACATTTGTGGTAGGTTGGTAAATATTTAGGAGTTGTTAGTGCAGAGAGTATGAGTTGGGGTGTAAGAGGATACAAGGGATGAGGGGGATGGGCAGGTGGTTGGTTTGTATAATATAGTGTGTGTGATTTGAAACTGAGATTGTAGGAGCAGCTGGGGGAATGCCAGCCAATGAAGAAAGTTGAGTGCATGGGAGTGGTGAGAGTTATAAGAAGAGTTGGTGGCAAATCTAGCTATTTTGTGGTTTGTTTGTTGGAGTTTAGACAAATTTATAGATGGTATGTTGGTTAGGATTGTGGCAGCATAGAGAAGTGAGGGGAGGAGGAGAGCCTGAGCTAGGGTGAGTCTAGCATTAGAGGTAAGACATGTTCTATTGCAGTAAAACAGCTCAAGTTTTGTTTTATTTTTAATACTTTGAAAGATATGTTAGTTCGATTTTAGTTCATCATCGATGATGGTACCAAGGAGCTTAGTGTGGGGGTCAGGTTGAATGATAGTCTTATTGGAGGATGTGATGACAAAGGATAATTTGTGCTGAGAGAGCGAGTGAGGGAGGAAAAGCAGGAGTTTAGTTTTTTTTTTTTTTTTTATTTAAGATGAGTTTATTATCAGACAGCCACTTTTCAATGGATAGAAAGGCATCTTGGGTATGAGTGTGGAAGTCTGAGATATTGTTGCAAATAGAAATGAGTGTGGAATTGTCAGCTTATTGAATAAGGGAGGACTGTTTGCAAGATATGCGGAGATCATTAGTGAAAATGTTAAGCAGGAGAGTGCCCAGGCTGGAACCCTGGTGTACACCAGATGTGATGGGAAGGGAGAGGGAGCAGGAAGAGAGCCATTTTCCAGACTGTTGCCTATTGGAGAGGTAACTAGTGAACCAGCTAAGGGAGAGAGTTAGCAAGTTTAGATAAAAAAATAGAATGGGAGACAGTGTCAAAGGCTTTGGGGAGTCTACTAAGCCTTTGACATTGTCTACTAGCCTGCTAAGTTCCTATGATCCATCATATGACACAGTCATTGTCCATGTGGGAGTACATGACCTGTGACATACGTCATTAGAGTATACTTAGAGATACTATTTTAGTTCTCAGAACACATCTGTGCAGTCACTGACGCATGACTTAAAACAGTGGAGAGCACAACAATAGTGCAAGGTTATTATGCCTTCCACACAGTTAGACCAACTACTTTACAAGCAGGGACTAAAGGTGGAGGTGTCGCTATGTACATCAAAACTAAAGATACCACAAGGCTGGTCAAACAGGACAATGCAACTGAGCTGTGCCTGGTTCAAATCGCAATAAGCTAAATCCAATACTACATCCATGCAAGCTGTAGGCCCCCCTCTATGACCCAGGATACCCATACCATGTATTTAAACTTATTGGAAATATTAGCCACCCCATGCAATACCACATGCATGGGTGACTTTCAGTATCCTACTATTAACTGGGAATCCTATATGACACCAAACATACAGGCACAGAGATTCCTGGATTCTGCAAAGAGTAAGTCCCTGGTCCGGATAGCCAGTACACCAACCAGGGGAGCAACCATACTGGGTCTGGTCCTCGGCAATATGGCAAAGTCATGCACACCCCCTACTGTAATGTCTACCTTGGTAAGGTCCAAACGCAAAAGGTCTTCTTTGAAGAAGAAATAAAACACGGGTCCAAGTCATGCACACTCCCTACTGTAATGTCTTCCCTGGTAATGTCTAAACAAAAATGGTCTCCTTTGAAGTAGAGATAAAACATGGATCCCCATCTAAACATGGAATATTCAGGAACTACTATTAGGCTCACCTCCAGCTATTAGGTGATAAACTGGCCAAATCTGAAGCCCCCATAAACACTGAGAACATAGCAGCCTATGCAGACATGCTCACAGAAAACTTTTTAACAGCTGCATAGAGGCGGCCATAACCACCAGGGATAAGCACATACCTAACTCAAAATCAAGCCATTCTGATGGAATCACAGAATCAATAGGCTGTATAACAGAAGGAAGAAACTCATGGCAAAAGTTAGGGGTGCCACACACAGCAGGATAAAAGTACTCTCATCAAAGTAAACAAATAAATCAGAGAAGTCTACCACAGCCATATTTGATGTAAGTTTGAGGCCAAGGACAACCACAAAGCATACTTTAGCTATGTCCACAACTGCAAAGGCAAGACACAATTGTGTGCACATCTCATTGCAATTGAAACCACCTATAATGAGGCAGATGATATAGCAAACCTCCTGGCTCATAAACTGGGCCCCAACATTACCCCTCTCTCCCACTTAATCTTCCCTCAAAAAATACCACCAAATATAAGTACCCCTACTATCACATGGGATCAGGTCCTTAATGCTCTCACTAAGACAAAGTACACTGTATCAATGTGCCCAGATAATATCAAAGCATGCCTTTTTTAATTTCTCCATATCTTTTGGGTTTCTAATACCAAGATGGAAACGGACCCCATTCCTAAGTCAAAGTAAGATTAAAGTTCATGAAATTAGTATTGTTTCAGTCTTTGATGTCAGCCAAAGGTGCTCTTCCCAGCACCCACAATGTGCCCAGTAATGACTCCTTCTGCAATTCATATGGAGTTACATATATTGGTAACATATCTAAATACGATTGTAGATTCTTTTTATAAGACCCGTTGCTCCTACTACTATTGGAACTATCTGGATAACTTTCTTCCACATTGCTCTCATTTCTGCCTGCAAATTTTTATATTTTATGACTTTGTGTGTCTCTGTGCACAAGACACTGTAGTCACTGGATGTAGCAATTTCAATGATCAATGCTACCTTTGTCTTCTTTTCATGGACCACTATATCTGGTTTTCTCGATCTATCTTTTGAACTATTGGTAATGGGTGATCCCATGTGATGTAGACTTCATCATGTTCTACGATGCTTTGTGGCTCATCTTTCCAATGTTTTTCAGCTACTTCAGTACCATAATGTTTACACAATCCTCAGTGCAACAGTCTTGCCACATTATTATGCCTTTCAGTATACAATCTTTCTGCCATTAGTATATCATAACCAGCAACAAGGTGTGCAACTGTTTCAATTCTGTTTTACAAAACCTACATTTGTATGTTTCTCCCACATGTTCAATGGACTTTGTATACCAATGTGTACGTAGCCCACTTTCTTGGGCCACCAATATTAACCTTTCATCTTTTGGTTTGAATTCTTCTTCTTAACCATTCCTGCATTCGATCTTGATCAACATGATGTTTTCTATACCTGCAACTATATTTATGCATTTCCCCATTTATTGCCTTCTCATCTGATCTTTCACCTTATATTCTTTATTTTGTTTTTTGGCACATTTAGTTGCTGCCTGATTTTTATCTACTTCTGGTTTGATTTTCATTCCTGCTTGATGCCAATATGCTTCTGCCAGACTAAGCAAGGAAGTCATCTTAGATTTATTTTCCTCATGTTTCAAAACTTTTACTACATTTGGGTCTTGTAAGATCAGTAGATATGTGTGCAGTCCCACAATTGCAGATCTATACATGTAATCAATTTCAAGGAGGCCCATGCCTCCTTCAGAACGGGGAATATATAAGCTTGGTATGCACTGAGTTTTATAAATCATTTGGTGAGCATGAAGCATCCTTCTTGTTTTCCTGTCTAATATATCTAACACGTTTTGGGGCCAGTCAGTCTCTCCAAAACTGTAAGTTAGGACAAGAAGAGCAAATGGGTTTATAGCTTGAATTTTGTTCCTAAATGTCAACACTGTTTTCAGGATAAATAAAATATTCTTATTCCTTACTGAATTTTATTCACATTTGTTCATGTTTTATTGTTGATCCTTCATCAATTCTCAAATATTTATACACTCACTCTTGCTCAAGTTCTTTTATATCACATTTTTGTTCCAAACTGGTGTTTTCTTTGTGCTGCACTTTTCCTGCTTTAAAGGTTGCTTTTGCACATTTATCAAGACCAAATGACATTCTTATATCATCTGAAAAAGTTTTGACTTCTTGCAGTTGTGCTTTCAGTTCCTCATCTGATAAGCTATACAATTTTAAATAATTGACAAAGAGAAGATGTGAGGTCTTTACACTTTGTTGTTTTCTAGGAGCCAACTTATAGCCATGGCCTCATCTGTTAAGTAGACAGTTTAAAGGGCTAAGGGCAAGACAAAATAGCAGAGGTGACAGAGTCACAATCAGCAATGAGGTGTGCAACTGTTTCTAATTCTGTTTTACAAAACCTATACATTTGTCTGTTTCTCCCACATGCTCAGTGGACTATGTAAACCAATGTTTATGTAGCCCACTATCTTGGGCCACTAATATTAATCTTTCATCTCTTGGTTAGAATTTGCCTATCCTTAACCATTCCTGAGTTTGATCCTGATCAACATGAGATTCTTCCAGAAGTTTTCTATACTTGCAACTATATTTATGCATTTTCCACTTTTCTTGGCTTCTATCTGGTCCTTCACCTTATATTTTTTCTTTTGTATTTTGGCACATGCAATTGTTGCCTAATTTTCATCTACTTCTGGTTTGATTTCCATTCCTGCTTGATACCAATGTGCTTCTGCTAGATTAAGCAGCAAAGTCATCTTATATTTAGTCTCCTCATGTTTCAAAACATTCACAACGTTTGGGTCTTGTGAGGTCAGCAGATATGTGTGCAGTCTCACAATTGCAGATCTATATATGTAATCAATTTCAAGGAGGCCCTCCTTCGGAATGGGGAAATATATAATCTTGGTATGCAGTGATTTTTATAAATCATTTCATGAGCATAAAGCATCCTTCTTGTTTTCCTGTCTAATCTATCTAACACGTTTTGGGGTGAGCCAGTCACCCCAAAACTATAAGTTAGGACAGGAAGAGCAAATTGGTTTATAGCCTGAATTGTATTCCTAGATGACAGAGCAGTTTTCAGGATTAATTTAAATCTTCTAAAGTATTCCTCACTAAGTTTTATTTGCAATTGTTCATGTTTTATTGTTGATCCTTCATCAGTTCCGAAATATTTATACACTCTGTCTTGCTCAACATTCGTGTCCTAAACTGATGCTTTCTTGGTGGTGCAGATTTCCTACTTTAAAGGTTGCTTTTGCACATTTATCAAGACCAAATGGCATTCTTATATCATCTGAAAAATTTTTGATATCTTGCAGTTGTGCTTTCAGTTCCTCATCTGATGAGCTATACAGTTTTAAGTCATCAGCAAAGAGAATATGAGCAGTCTTTACACATTGTTGTTTTCTAGGAGGCAAATTATAGCCATGACCTAAGCTATTAAGTAGACAGCTTAATGGGTTAAGGGCAAGACAGAATAGCAGAGGTGACAAAGAGTCACCCTGGAATTCCCCCCTTTGAATTTTTATCCCTGAGATGATAATTTATTTATCAGGCTTAATTGCAAAATGGTCTGCCACTATTTCATGGTCACTGTAATGCAATCAGTCAGTGTAGGGTGTATCTTATACATTTTTAAGCACTCTTTTATTCATTAATATAGGATACTATCAAATAGTTTTTTTGTAGTCAAACCATGTCATACTAAGATTCTTCCCCTATTTACAGTCCTCCACTATGACTTTATTTAACAACAAATGATCCTTTGTTCCATGTAACTTTCTTTTATTACCCTTTTGTTCTATTGCCATAGCTGAGTTTTCTTCTAAATGACTATAAACTCTGTCGGCATCAGTTCCGGTGTATAGTTTATACGTCGTCAGAAGGCATGTTATTGGTCTGTAATTTTAAGGGTAGCTTGCAGGTTCGCTCTTAAGTAGGAGCCTTGTTTCCTGTTGTTACCCAGGTTGGCATCTGTTCAGGGCGCGCATATAAATCGTTCTTACTCATGACTAAATCTTTGTGCAAAGATGTTAATACTTTTAACCAGAAGTTAGGTACTGCATCTGGGCCTGGGGTTTTCCAGTTAGAGGCTTTTCTTAACTTTGTTTCAGTTTTCCAGGCTGTTGCTTCATCCCATTTCATACCCTGTATATTTAAACTTCTTATTCTTTCTTTTACTTCTTCTGTCAATTTAGCATCTTTGTTATGTTCCACAAGATCTTCATAAATACCTCTCAAAATTATATATAGTTCTTCTGTTTTGGTGGTCTTTCAATTCCTTTTACCTTCTTTCCCAATTCTCTATAAAACTTATTTGGGTCATGAATACATTGTTTATTTTGTACTTTTCCTTTATTTATCTGTGTATCTTCTAAGTTGTCCCACCTGTGCTGAGATTTTTAGTTTGTTATTTGCCATAGTGTATGATAGATCCTGATCTGTTCAAATATTGCACATTTCTTTTATCACATCTATCTTTCTAAGTATTTTTGTTGATCTGTTCCCTAGTCTGTACTCTTCTAACAGTGACACTTCTTGTCTTAATTACTTTACAGTTTTCTCTGTTCGTTACTTCCATGATGGTATTCAATTTCTCCCCTTCCTTTCCTTCACTACCCTGTGTTCTTGTGATAGAAATTTATCAGTTATTAATTTAGCTGCAGGGTTATATATCCTGTTTACTTCTGTTGTTTCACATGGATCTCTATGGACAGTCCTAATTACTGTGTTCATTTATTTTATCAGACTTCTGACTTTTCAGGTTTTTTGACCTTCTGCAGTCTATTTCTTTCATTGACCTTCATATGTATATCTATCTGTATTGAATCAAGCAGCTCTTCTCTTAGCTCATTTTCTTCTAAACTGAGGGCACATTTTTTTGTTTTCCATTTCCTGCGGGCATTCTATAGAAAGTTTTATACCATCTTCCTGTAGCCCATTCTCTTCAATTTCATCCTGTGCTGTCCATTGCTCTGTCATATGGGAACGCACTGGCCTATCACTGCTCAACATTGACTGCATTAGAGTTTCCACAGTTTCCTGTTCCTTCCCTTACTGTCCATCTTCAAGTGAACGTTTATACTGGTTTTCTGTGGAAGGTTCCAAAATATCTTCATATAGCACCTGACCAATTGTTTCCCATTCTACTGGTTTTCCCTTAATTTGGATGTCCATTGCTCTATTCTCTTGTGGTGCTTTCTGAATTAGATTTTCAACACTGAATCCTTCACTTCACAGGTACTCCATAACCTCAGTTTCTATTTCTTTAACTTCTCCATTACTGATCTCCTTTTCTACTTTTCCTCTTTGTCTTCTTATTTTTTTGTATTGCAAAGTTTTTCTAATCTGGATTCCTTTGCCTGTATTTTTCTTCAAATATATTTGGTGCTTCTCTTTTTGTATTGATTAGTTTTGCTTTCTGCTTTGCATAGATATCACACCATATTAAATCTTTTTTTCTTTCCCATGTCCATATTTCTTCTTCAGATGTCTCCTGTTTCTCCTTACTTTGGGGACTCGTTCCATCATGCTGTGACGTAACCTGTGTTAGACCTTCTACATTAAATCCTTCACTTCGCAGGCACTCCATAACTTCAACTTCTGTATTTTTTAACTTCTACTTTACTAAACTTTTCTACATACTCTCTTTGTGATATTAATTTTTTTTATTGTGAAATTTTCCATATCTATAAACCTATGCCTGTATTTTTCTTTGAATATATTTGGGGCTGCCTTCTTTATATTTATTAATTTGGCTTTTGCCTTTGCATAAATGTTGCACCATATCAAATCTCTCTTTCTTTCCCATGTCCATATTTCTTTTTTATACTTTTCAAAAATGCCTAAGTTTTGTTGTTTATATTTTTGCACTTGCTCAGATGCTTCTTTTTCCAAACAGATCAGAGTTTCTTGGTCTATGTACTAATTTTCACAAATCTTTTGTATTAATGAACACAAATTTTTATTTGAGGCTTCTGACAGTTTTTCTTCTGGAAGTATTTTTCTTTCCTCTAATTTCTCTCTTATTCTTTTTGTATATCTAGTGTCTGAAAATTCTGAGCTTTTTGCATAATAGTAATAATACATAGGTTATAGATAGGTACTGGGCTATCTGCCCGAAGGCATATATTAGCCCAGCCACATTGTGCGGTATTCACTGCCCCTTTGGTTAGTTCCCTAGGCCCTTGATCTAGCAGCTAGTACCCTTGGCCCCTATCTAGTAGAGCTGTTGGTATGATCCCTGGTGTGAACTTTCTGTTACCCATTCATTCGTCAAGGTTCCTCTTGAAGAGTGATAGTTAGGGGCTCTGTCTTATGTAGATCGGAACCTTGTTCCATAGCAAGGGAAGTCTTTGCAAAGGGAATCTATCCCTCCAGCATGTTCTATTCATTGTTTTGCTGAGGTTTATATCCCTAGAGCTTGTAGCTCAAGCAGATTTGGTTTTGGTAAGATGGAGCATGTTCAACAGTTCTAGGTTGGACATGGCTTTGTATGTTAGATAAAGATCGCCTCTGAGAAGGCGGTATGCAACAGAGAAAAGCCTTAGGTTTTTCAATCGTGCTGCATAGGGCAACTGTTTGAGGCCAGTAATCCTCATAGTGAGGTACCTCTGTGGTCTCCCCAGCTGCTGGAGATGCCTGGCCAGGTACATTCCAATTGGTGCATTGTACTCAATAATGGGTCTGATGAGGGAAGAGTACAGGGGCACCATTACATCCTTAGATCTTGATGCAAACCCTTTCATGATCAGATGGGTCACATAGAAGGATTTTCTAACCACCTTGGCAACATGGTTATCAAAGGAAAGGTGACTATCTACTTGGTTCCCTAGATCCCTTATTACTTCTTCAGATTTCAGGGGGTTACCTCCTATGTGGTAGTTCGCGGGTACTCTGTTTTTTCCAAAGGGGATTACTACACACTTTTTAGCATTTAGCTTAAGACCATGGCTTTGACACCATGCATCAGTCTCATTAAGGCCCTTCTAGAGGATATCCATGTTGGCTGGAGACTCTATTATAGCACCCAGTTTGCAGTCGTCCACAAACTTGGTCAGCCACAGCCCTTCAGTGCTTGCCTGTACTTCTGAGAAGTATATGCCAAACAGGAGGGGCCCCAGGTCAGAGCCCTGAGGCACACTGCTCATTACTGGTCTGGATTCGGATATAGATCCCACTACTCTTACTTTGTGGGATCTGTCTGAGAGCCAGTTTGCGATCCCTCTTGTGACGTAAGGGTTTATGCCCAGGTTGGTGAGTTTATCAATAATACCCGAATGGGGAATGGTGTCAAATGCTTTAGCAAGATCAAGGTAAGCCGTGTGTACCTCCTTTCCTTTATCTATATCCTGAGTAACTGTCTCAAAGACGTCCACCAGGTTTAGGAGGCATGATCTGCCCTTGATGAAGCCGAACTGTGTGGGGTCAAGTGTTTGGAGGTTCCCAATTTCTCCATTTATGAGTTCCATAATGATTCGCTCTATTGTCTTACAGATCAGACTGGTCAGGCTTATTGGTCAGTAGTTCCCAGGGCCAGTTGTGGGCCCACCCTTGTGCAGCAGAACCACCGTTTCTGTGCGCCATTCTATGGGCACATATCCTGTCGAGAGGCTGAGACTGAACAAGGTATTCAGATGCAGGGTTAATTCATTTTGGAGCTCATGTATGACACAGCCCGGGACACCATCTGGTCCCATGGAGGCAGTGTTTTTAGCCTTATTAACCAACGCATCAGCAATAATTGGAGTTACACAATCCCCTGGAATAGTAATAGGCCCTGCAGGTGGTGGTGGTGGGGGGGGGGGGTTGCACTGAACCTGTCAGCCAAGAAGTTGGCAATGTCAGTGGGGTCAGTGTATTTTGTTCCATGTTGTACTAGCTCAGAACAGACCTGAGCGTTGCCATTTAGGTTTTTGACGTAACCATAGAAGGCCTTATGGTTATCCTTGGCAACTTTCTTTTCAAAATTGACTTTAGTTGACTTGATGAGGGCCCTCAATTTCTTACTAATGCTGATCAGGGATGATTTTTCTACTTGAGATTTGGCCTTTCTTTGTATAAGTCTCCTCCTTTTATTGTATAGTTTGCTTATGGCCGGGGTCCACCAGACTGGTTTCTTCTTGCTTGAGGAAGGAGTTTTGGTTTTATTTGGGATAGCATGATCCATGCAATCCTGAAGATGTATATAAAGTGCCTTGGTGTAGGATTCTGCATCCTGGATATCATTATCCTTCGGCAAGGGAATAGTGAAGCTTTACACTTCTGACGCAAGTAGTTTGAAGTTTGCTTTGGAAAGGTTTTTTACGATGGTTTCTTTGACTGGGGAGGTGGAGGGGTGAGGATGTCCAGGGTTATCAGTTTGTGGTCTGATCAGAGAGGGAGTGATAACGGGTGTGGTACAATGGGCGCCCATATTTGTGATCACTAAATCCAATATGTTGTCCCCTCTAGTGGGAGAACATACCAGTTGTTCGAGGGCATTTGAATTTATAAATTCTATGAACCGCTGGGCATAGGAGTTAGAACTTTGGTAGTCCGCCCAGTCTATACCAGGGTAGTTGAAATCACCCAAAATTATGGTGTTGGGTAGGACCTTTGTATTTTCCAATGCCTCAAGGAATGCTGATTGAGCATTTTGAGACATGGTGGGTGATCTATAACAGACTACAATGTGAAATGTGGTTTTGCCTGCTGATAGTTGCACATGGATGATCTCTAGGGCATCATTCTGCGCCACTAACCTGGAGATGTGGGTATCCTTGATGAATATGGATACACCTCCGCCCTTTGTACTGTGATCCGGTAACTGAGGCCAGAAGGTATGATATGAATTGTAACCTGGTAGTGCTGGAGTGCTCTCTGGAGCCTTGAACCAGGTTGCACAAACATCGATTTTCTCCATATTTCTCCATATTTAGGAGTGTCTCAAGTGCGTGCATTTTGAGGTTGAGACTTCTGGTGTTGAGTAGCATTACCCTTAGTTTTTGGTTACCTGTGCTGGTTACGGTGGTTGGTTTGTCCTTTGAGCCTTGCCTAAAAAAGGCACTATGGGGACGGCAAGAGCCTTGGCCAGTATTCAAAAGCGTAGGGGTGACAGGTGCAAACCATCTCTGGTGAAACAGCGAGGCTTGTCTATCATGTCATCCCAGGCAGACAGACACTGGATCCCCTTAGAATGACACCAGAAGCTTAGCCAACTGTTGAAATTGATCATTTTGTCTTTGTATTGTGGTATCATTCTAGGTGAAGGTAGTATGCTACTCAAGGTCAGGGTCATACCAGCTTGGGCTACATGATCAGGGAGCTCTTCAATGTCTCTTTTCATGTAGTCTGGGGAGGTACATCTTAGATAATTCACACCAACATGTACAATGCCAGCGTCATACTTGTACTTGTTCTGGAGTGACCTAAGTTTCTGTGTTATGTGGTGGATCCTAGCTCCCTACAGGCAGCTGACAGTAACCTTCTCCTTGTTCAGCCTGGTGAGTGGAACATCTGTGTGCCTTACTATAGAGTCTCCTATTACTAGCATGTTGGGTATGGTGTTTTGCCTTAGGGGCTGTCATGAGGCACACTGCTGAGGTGAATTATGTGTTTTCTGGCTTGTGTTTGGTGGTTCAGGTTGCTTGCTTGTCTGCTTTGGAGGGCTCTGTTTCTTTTTCAGATTGGTACCTAGTGCATCCGAATATGTTTTTGTGCATTTATGTGTATGTTTTGCCGGTGCTTGTTTTGTAGATCCATGTGTGACTGGTGGTGTGATGCTAGTGTGTCTCTTCTCCTCTTGACTGTCTGTTACAGTCATGGGTTGAGAGTGCTTAGCCTCCAGTCTGGCTGTGTATTTGCATCTTTCACAAATGTTTGTGTCTAGAGGTAAGAGGAGAGGGTTGTCTGTATACATGAGGCAGTTGTGACATTGCCTCAGGATGCCCAATTCCACCAGATGAACTGGAGAGTGCACCTGAAGCTGACCTCTGGACATGCTTGGAAAAGTAAATTTCACTTGTCTTGCGGACAATCGAGGGTCTTATGCTGTATTATAATAGTGCTGTCTAGGAGATTTGGTCAAGTGCTAATTTGGGTTATGTAAGTGCTGCAATAGGAACAGTTGATCTGAAGCACTTGAGATGAGGCTTGCCTAGTTCTAAGGGAAAATTTGCAGCACAGAGTTTGTGGAGCCAGGAATAGTATACCCCAGCTAACCGGCGCTGCCCGACACTGCTTTGTGAGCAAGACCGCGCAAAAAGAGAGTTGCAGGGTTTTAAGAGAGAGAGATCAAGGAGTTTGGAATTGACCCAAAATAGCCAATAAAACTACAGTTTCTAGGCAGTAACCACTCCTACAGCGACAGGCAGGCTGCTCAGTGTTAACCACTGCCACTGGTGAACACAGAGACTTCCCTTTAGCCCAAGTAAGCACTGGCCTCCAAGGAACTTACAAACAGTTCAGAACAGCAACTTTGTAACTGAACTTTTTTTTTTAAATTATAGAAAGTGGGAAAATAACAAAATTTTTTTTTGTTTTTTTGTTTTTGTTTAAGGATAGGCTCCACAAAGTGTGCGCTGCAAATTTTCCCTTAGAACTAGGCAAGCCTCAACTCAAGTGCTTCAGATCAACTGTTCCTATTGCAGCACTTGCATAACCCAAATCAGCACTTGACCAAATCTCCTAGACAGCACTATTATAATACAGCATAAGACCCTCGATTGTCCACAAGACAAGTGAAATTTACTTTTCCAAGCATTAAAAAATTTTAAGCTTGTTTCCTGCCTTTCCTGTTAAGTGGTATAGACTGTAGGCTTCTGAGCCCCCAAGCCCTTCTGTGTTGGAGGGAAGCCTTCTAGCTTAGTTTTTTTTCTTATATCTAGCCAGTTTTCTAGTTTCAGCACTCAAATCTGTTTCTTTGAACTCAGCACTTGTTCAGAACTGATTGTAAGCACTACATAAGCTGCAAATTACTACAGCACTCAACTTTCCTCACTTGTCTAGTGGAAAACAATGTTTAGTACTTAATAAATAAGCACTTATCCAGGCATGTCTAAGGGTCAGCTCCCAGTGATTTCTCCTGTCTACCTAATGAATCTGGGCATCTTGAGGCAATGCAGCAATTGCCTCATGTACACAGACAACCCTCTCCTCCTACCACCCTACACTACAACCTGTGAGAGATGCACTTATATAGCCAAACTAGAAGCAAAGCTCTCTTCATCCAAGACTGGACCAGACAGTCAAGAGGAGAGGGTAAACACTTGCACCACACCACACTCAACACATAGTCCCTCAAAACCTACACCACTAAAACACACACATAGAAACACAAAACACACACCTACATTCGCGGAGGCTCTCAATAAAAACCTGCCCAAGCATCAGGGAGATCCAAAACATAAACGCAAGCAAACTCCACCCCCCCAACACAACCCAAATGACACATAGCCCACAAACTCAGTGTGCCACTCAACCACAGCCCATAAGGCATAACAACGTATCCAACACTCTAGTCATAGGTGACTCTATAGTCAGGCACACTGATGTTCCACTCACTAGATTAAACAAGGAGAAAGTTACTGTCAGCTGCCTGTCAGGTGCCAGGATCCACCACATAATGCATGCACTCAGGTCACTCCACAATAAGTACAAATATGACACTGTCATTGTCCATGTTGGTGTAAAGGACCTGAGGCGTACCTCCCTGGACTACATGAAAAGAGACATGGAGGAGCTCTCCGATCTTGTATCCCAGGCAGGTATGACCCTAACCCTGAGTAGCATCCTGCCATCACCCAGAATGATACCACAGTACAAAGACAAAATGATTGACTTCAACAATTGGTTAAGCTTCTTGTGTCATTCTAAGGGGATCCAGTATTTGTCTGCCTGGGACGACATGATCGACAGTCCACGATGCTTTGCCAGAGATGGCCTGCACCTGTCGCCCTTAGGATTCCGGCTGCTGGCTAAGACTCTTGCCACCCCTATAGTGCCTTTTTTAGGCAAGGTTCAAATGACAAATTCACCACCGTAACAGGTACAAGCAAGCAAAATCGTAGGGTAATGCTACTCACTGCTAGAAGTCTAAACCTCAAAATGCACTCGCTCGAGGCACTTCTTAAAATGGAGAACATTGACATCTGTGCAGTGACAGAGACCTGGTTCAAAGATCCAGAGAGCACCCCTGCATTACCAGGCTTCAATTCATACCACACCTTTCGGCCACCTATCCCATAAAAAAGCACTAAAGGTGGAGGCGTGTCCATATTCATTAAGGATATCCACACCTCCAGGCTAGTTGCACAGCATAATGCATCCAAGATTATCCAAGTGCAACTAACTCTGGGCAAGACCGCAGTCCAAATTGTAGCTTGCTACAGACCCCCCACCATGCCATTCACACTCCTCATTTCTTGATACACTGGAAAGTATTAGGGTACAACCCAACACCCTAATAATGGGCGATTTCAACTACCCCACCATTAACTGGGAAAACTACTCATGTACCAACTCTTTTGCTCAACGTTTTCTAGAATTCATAAATTCCAATGCCTTGAACCAACTTATTCACACCCCCACCAGGAGCAGCAATATCCTAGACCTGGTCATTACCAATATGGGAAACCGGTGTTCCACACCAGAGGTCAATTCCTCGTTGGTCAGATCCGACCACAAGCTTATCAGCCTAGACATCCACATCCCACCCCCAGCCCCATTTAGGGAAACCATCATAAAAAACTTCTCAAAAGCCAACTTCACACTTCTTAAGACAGAAGTGGCAAACTTCATGACACCCATGCAGACGGACAATAGAGGTATGACTGCCGAATCCTACACAAATGCACTTTATAAGCACTTACACGAGTGCATGGATCATGCTATCCCTAATAGAACCAAGATGTTATCCTCCAAAAAAAGGAAGCCAATCTGGTGGTCCTCTGCCATAAACAAACTCTACAACAGAAGAAAGAAACTGTTGCAAAAGAGTAAAATCCCATGACTGGAGGAACTCCCTGGTCAACCTCAGTAAGAAGCTGAGATCCCTCATAAAATCCTCCAAAGCTAGTTACGAAAACAAAATTGCCACTGACTCTAAAGACAACCACAAAGCATTCTATAGCTAAGTCAAGAATCTAAATGGGAACACTCAGATCTGCTCTGAGTTACAGCATAATGGCACTAAATATACAAAACCAGCTGATATTGCCAACATCCTAGCAGATAGGTTCAGTGCTAACTTTACCCCCTCTCACCCCCTAGAGGGCCCATCTCTATACCAGAAGAATGCAAAGTTCCTATAATCACGGCTTCACAGGTAAAAAACACACTCTCCAAAGCCAAGAACACAGCATCCATGGGACCTGACAATATCTCAGGCTACATTCTACATGAACTACAGAATGAACTGGCACCCTACCTAAGCACCATGTTCAATCATAGCCTCACCTCAGGCTTTGTACCCACTGAATGGCACACCGTGACAGTTATCCCACTCCACAAAGGGGGAGCCACGACGGACCCCGGGAACTACCGCCCCATTAGCCTAACAAGCCTGGTCTGCAAGGCCATGGAACGTATCATCATGGAACTCATAAAGAAAGACATTGGTAATCTCCAAACTCTGGACCCTACTCAGTTTGGATTTGTAAAAGGCCGA
This sequence comes from Protopterus annectens, assembly GCF_019279795.1. Classification (NCBI taxonomy): domain Eukaryota; kingdom Metazoa; phylum Chordata; order Ceratodontiformes; family Protopteridae; genus Protopterus; species Protopterus annectens. The sequence continues at coordinate 463,003,010 of NC_056729.1, forward strand.
TCATGTCTCCTAAACCTGATTGACTTATTTGAAGCAGTCATCAAAGCCATAGATGAGGGTAAAATGGTTCACACAGCTTATCTAGATCTCGCCAAGACTTTCGACACCATCCCCCACTCTGGAATTATAGATAAGCTCACTAAACTAGGTATAAATCCCTATGTCACAAGATGGGTTGCCAACTGGCTCACGGACAGAACCCACACTGTGAAAGTAGCGGATTCCAAATCCGACATCAGACCAGTGACAAGTGGAGTACCGCAGGGTTCAGTCCTGGGTCCTCTCCTGTTTGGTGTCTACTTCTCTGAAGTGCAGGCCAACACAGAAGGTGTTTGGCTAAGAAAGTTTGCATATGACTGCAAACTAGGAGCCATAATCAAAACTCCTAACGATGTGGACAAACTACAAAAGGGCCTCACTGAGACAGATTCCTGGTGTCAAAGCCATGGCCTGAAGCTCAATGCCAAAAAGTGTATTGTCATCCCCTTTGGTAAAAACTCTGTACCCATGAACTACCACATAGCTGGTAGTCTACTTAATGCCGAAAATGTGATAAGAGACCTTGGAACACAGGTGGACAGTAGTCTCTCCTTTGATAATCACATTGCCACAGTGGTCAGGAAATCCTTCTACATGGCTCATCTCATCACAAAAGGATTCTCATCCAGAAAAAAAGAGGTAATTGTTCCCCTCTACTCATCACTCATTAGACCCATTATAGAGTACAACGCCCCTTTTGGTATGTACCTCACAAGGCATCTACAACAACTGGAAACAAACAGATGCCCTATGCAGACCGTCTCAAAAAGCTACAGCTTTACTCCATCACATATCGCCTACTCAGGGGCGATCTCTGCCTAACATACAAAGCTATGTCAAACCCAGAGCTGCTGGACATGCTCCACTTAAAGAAATCCCTCCAAGCTACACGCTCTAGGGACCTTAATCTTGTCACCACAATAAACAGAACATGCTGGAGGGATAGATTCCTGTCCCAGAGACTTCCCATACTCTGGAACAGACTACCTATCTATGTCAAACAGAGCTCCTCATTAGCATGATTGGATGGGAAATGGGAAATTCACCCCGGGGATCACTTCTGTGTCTCTGCTCGACAGGGGCACAGGAAAATAATTTTCTTGGGTGGCGAAAGCCAGGGTACATTTTTCGGCTAGGCTTGTATGGGCCCTAGGGCCGATAGTCTAGTACCTACCTATGAACCTATGAACCTATGAACCTATGATAGCAGAGACACACAAGTAGCAAACTAGTTAGAACAGTGCAATAAATGACCCCAACACATGTGTGCTAGGTCAGAGGCAGGTAAAATGCAATTTTAAGAAAAAACAATTTTAAATTAAGTGCAACACAAAAAAAATGCAATAAACAGGCTCTAGGTATGTTCTAAATACTGTTTCTAACACAGATATCAACTTTTGCAAGCAAGAAAACACTGAAAAACATAATTTCTTTCTTATCCTCAACAGTCACTCTATTGTCTTTCTGGCTCTTCTTTAGCCTATCAGTTTTTTGTGATTTTTGTGGACTGCTACTTCCTTCCACAACAGGGGGGCCAACTTTTATGTAGCATGAAACATGACCTTTGAGGGCCTCTGGAATTAGTATTTCACTGTAGCCACCAAACAGGTATCATGCTTCATGAATGGGGAACAGCAACAGTCTACAGACCTTGGAGACTACAAACCCAGAAGTCTCACTAGTCTGATATGTAAAGCCATGAAAAGAATTATCAGGGAATTGATCAATAGAAATGTAGTACACCTACAGACACTGGACCAAACCCAGTTTGGTTTTCTCAAGGGCAGATCATGCCTACCCTACTTGGTGAACCTATTTGAGAAGGTAACCAAAGCAATGAATGAGGGAAAATGATTCACTCCACCTACCATGGCGTGGCAAGGCATTTGGTACTATACACCCATCAGGCATTGTTGACAAACACAAGAGGTTAGGTACAAACTAATATGTCAGTGAGTGGATAGCCAAGTGGCTGACAGACAGGATCCAGGAAGTTAGCACTGGGGAGTCCACCTCTACAATGAACCCAGTTACCAGTAGACTCCCTCACAAATCATTCCTTGGACTGCTCCTTTTAGGCCTTTACTTTTCTGCAGTCATGGTCACTGTCAGTGGTCTCTGGCTGACTACATTTGCAGATGATTGCAAATTAGGAGCTGTCATTGAATCCCACACTGACACAGATGTTATCCAGGAGGGGCTGACACAGACATACAGTTGTTGGCAGAGCCATGAACTAACACTAAATGCCAAGAAATGCACAATACTATCCTTTGGGAAGTCATCCACCCCTAGTAACTATCGTATTGACAGCACACCTCCAACAGTTGACACAGTAGTCAGAGACTTAGGGGCACACATAGATAGTGATCTAGCCTTTGACTGTCATGTGTCTGTAATATTGGGGAAATCATTCTATGTTGTGCAACGTATAAGCAAAGGTATGGTATGTAAATCCAAGGAAGTCCTTGTTCCACTGTATTCAGCATTCATCAGACCTATCATTGAGTGCAGTGCCACTTTTTGTATGTACCAAATCAGGCATATCCAACAACTGTAACATCCACAGAGGTTCATAACTAAAACACTACAGGGTGTACATAAATGTCCTGTGCAGACTGCATCAAGGCCCTCTCCTTGTATTCTGTCTCCTACATGCTTTGGAGGGGATGTGTATGCCTGCCATACAGGACAGTGTCAGACCCCACAAAATAACTAGCACCAGAATTTACTTGTTCTACAGACCTGCACCTTGTCTGTGGTATAAACAGGACATGCTGTAGAGACAGATATGTAACCCAGAGACTACATTCTGTATGGATTTGGCTCTCCAAGCAGAGCACCGCCCTAAAGCAAATCAAGGGCAAGTTAAACAATTGGGTGGGGAATAAGACAATCATCCCTGGTTTAGTATCGATGCCTCTAAAGGCCACATGTAAACTGTAAATGGTTCATCTCTCAGGTCCCGGCTTGTAGATGTTTAATCTCTCAATACCCCTGCTTACAGTTATCAATGGTATTAGACCTTGTCAGAGATTTGGAATGCATGGCTATGCTTAAAGACACCCTTGTGTTTGTTAGCCTAGTAAACACCTATGAACCTATGAACCCATGAACCTATACTGTGTTACCTTTCTGATGACATTTCTCTTCTGTGCTGACATTCAGTCATGTGCTCTGATGTTGATGGAGTGATTGTAGATGTGTACCCATAGGTGTGTCCTACACAGTCCTGAAAGTGAAACATAAACATTTCTATGAGACACCTTTCATTGTGTGACTACATAGCTATTACAACAGCATCCATCATAACATACACAAATTATTATGGTATACTCATTATAAATGGCAATGTACAATATCTGTAAATGAACAGTACAAGTAACATGTCAAAAGCAACAATGGATGAAACAAATTCATATTAATGCAGATAGTCACCCTGTCCATCAGACACATAGCTTTATTTCCCTGCATCCATGAGAAAGATGATAGGGATGTGGCACAGGTATCATCACTTGCACAGGGTGTTGTGTGGGGGTGCAGTAGGCCGAGGCTGACCCAATAGGTTGGCAAACGTGTGTGTGAGTCAGGAAGGGAAGCAGGCAAGATGGACCATGGAAATGTGGCATGTGTGTCTGTAGCTGCCCTGAATGTGACAGTGGTGTCGGAGTGTCTGTGTGAACACAGGGAAGCTCAGTGCTAGCCCTACATGTCTGTATGTTGAACAACTGTAAGCCATGCATGGTACAGCTAACAGTTCATCGTCTCTGGCCCTGAACATGTGAACTGGCTCTGCCAGGAGTTGCCCTGGCACCTTCATGACCAAGGTCAGCTGCTGTGCTAGTACTTGAGGGTGACTGTTGTCTGCTGTGAACCTATCCTCCTAGGAAATGCTCAGGACCATGAGCATGATTGTGCATGGTAACGTTGACTCTCAGCAGATGTAGTTGCTGACCTAAGTCCACAAAGCTGACGCTCAACTCCAACCAGATGTTTCATCACAGACAACAAACATTCCAAGACAGATAGTATGCAATCTGTCTCAGAACAATGTCTTTCCACTGAGTCAGTCAACCATTCCAGGGGATCAGCAACACAGTGGAGGCAGTCATGGATGTCAGACTGTGCTGCATCTATAACCCTGAGCATTTGTCAGGAGTTCTTTTCTGAAGATGCTTGTGCCTCCATGATGGCCCTAAACACATGCCGAGTGACAAGTGATGAGACACCTGCAACAGGTGGTGGAAGGTTAGCAAGCCTCCTATGAGAACCCCTATCAATCTGCCTGTGTGGAACCTCACCAACTGTTTGGCTATGGCTAGTGTCGACAGTCACTGTAGTCACAGTAGCCACACTTCCTGTTCAATGTCCCCACCTTCTGAATGTCCAATATCTGTGGCCACATGGGACTGGGTATGCGTAGGCATATTGGCTGTATATGGTAATAATGAGAGTGGATGAGGGATGTCAACCTCTGTGTCAGATTCAGCCCCTACAACTCCCAGCTATGCCTCACTTTGGCCACCATCATTATCAGAGTCTGAAGAGACACTGACATCAGGTTGTGAAGGGGACAAAGACCAACCTCCCTGGTCACCTGTGATAAAAAGGAAAAAGAATTACATTAATATATGCACTACTATGCTCAGCAGGACTATGGTGCAATATATGTTAAGCTGTAAGCACTGCTATGACTATTACAGACTTGTATAACCTCAACCTCATTCAGTAGGACATGGGGATATTACTTTCTAACACCAAACTGTGATTATTTGGAAAGAATTATTCATTAAACAATAATCTTATGAGCAGATAATAAATTATGGACACTGTTGCAATTCTGCAAAAATCTGCACAGTTGACAGTTATCATTTCAAAGACATGTCTGGAGCATTTCTCCCCGGATCTCTGCTGAAAATTGACTTTGTTCAAAGCTGAACTTTCCCAGTAAACAAATGTTAAATAAAATAAAATAAATAAATAAAAATTATGGCAGTCTGTAATGTCCTTCTAATACTGTCAAGTCAATCAGTATGGTCACAACTACAAGGCAGAGGTTTGACTCTAAACTGTGGACATTCAGAAAATATCTGTACAGTTGGCAATCATGCAGACAGTACATCAATCCAGCCAACAAGCCTGGGATGACACTAGCGAATACATTGAAATATATCTACATCTCTGACACATTTTTGTGCTTAGCAGCAGTGGGAGCATGGCCTCCTCCAATTCCTGATGGTCCTGAAAAAATGTGAGGGAGAGGTGATGTCAACAGCACTACATGTTACAGTACAACAGGGGTAATATGTCCAAATATCTCAAAATTTATACTAGGTGCTATGTCAACAGATATGTGGGTCACAATCTCTACATGAGCTTAAAACTGCAGCTAACCCCCCCATAAAATACATGACACCCACGTAAAACTATATACCCCTTCACACGCTGGATGCAACAGTATTCCAGTGTTGATCTAACTAAGCATACCTGCATGCTCCTCTTGAGAGGAACAGGTGGCACCACATCCACAATATATTGGCTGATGGATGCCTGGGAGCTGTCCTGTGTTGCAAGGTTTACCAGGAATTCTTCTGTGGCTGAGAGAGGCTGTTCTGCTTCAGGACCACCACCAGTGACTCCACAATCCCTGGCCACATTATCTGCATGTCTGAGTGCTGAGTGCATCATGTCTGTGGCACGGTGTCACACAAGCTTGGATGTATGATTCTGGTGACCAACAGCATTAATGTTATGCACCAGGTCTTTCCACAAGGCTGCACACTCTTGCCTGTTTGCTATCCCTCTGGACAGCAGGACTTGGTAGAGTTGGTGCAGAGCCTCAATAATGAGGTTGTTTTCTGCCTTAGTACAAGCTGCATTGCATCTGGCATACATGATATCTCTTGAAATACAAATAAATGAGAACACGTCAGGATCACATGCGTGGGAGTACAGTATGTAGAGATACAGCAATAAAGGAAGGCTATTGGTATTCACTGCTTGATTACACATCTCATATTCAACAGTGTGCCAATCATACAAAGGGCGTGGATGCAACTAGGATAGTAGCAATATTGACCTATTCCTGTTTGTGCCATGGCAGATACTCATATATGATCACACAACTAACACAGGTACCCATTGTAGTTTGCCTCATAGCAGTCCCCTCTCGTATAATATATAAAAACAACAGTGCCGTCCAAATAGCAGTGTACTATTACAACTGCTATCGAAGGAAGTATCCAGGAGACCTGTGTACATAGTTAACATACAACATTATACCCTTGCTGTACTCTACATCCTCTGTAGTGAAACACAGCTGGAGATCAATGACTTGTCATCAGTACAGTTCTGAGAAAGGTTTACTGATGTAAACCCCATTCCCCCAAGTATATTCAAACATATGCATCATGTCGGAAACAAAATGGTTACATACCTAATGGAGTACAATACTCCTCTGTTGAAAGATACTGCTGGACAAATAATTTGTCAATGCGTTAACCATGCAAACTAACTGTCATACACAATGGTTCCCCTAGCTATGATTTTGCCTTTTTAAGATGTTCTCATCAGCAGGTGATTGCCTTTGAACCAATCTATGGTTCAGGAATGCTACATACAGCATACACCTCTGAATTGCTGTATAATCAGCCACTCCCATGCAACTACTCAAGAAGATATAAGGTCTCAATGTGGATTCCACCCCCTTTCTCATATGTTGGGGCTGAAATTACTGGGGTAAAGATACAATGACAACACAGAGAGAATGTTTGTAGCAGCTACTTTTCACATACAGATGTGTGTGCTACAGGCTGAAGCTGCTGTTGCAGGCAATAGGCATAGACAGAGAGGCTACAGAATGTGCAAGACAACAACACTTAAGAGTAACTGTGGGACCTGTGGCAGCAGATATCATTAACAGAGTAAAAGGCAACATGCCTGGTGTGTCCTAGAACAAGGTAGCGGGTAAGTAAAGATTATGTCAAGCAGTTGGACAACTGCCAAGTGATATGTTATGTCATGGTACTCATCTGGAAGGTGTGTGCTGGCAACCCTTGCATGATTTCCATATATGTTTGATACTTGTGTAGCTGTGGTTGTCTGTAATATCAATAGCAAATTATTGTGGGCTGCAGTCCAATGTTACTGAGCTACATTTGCATTACGTACTTCAGAATCCTCTGGGAATTCATGCTAATGCATGACCTGACATTCTATGCACTTTCTAGTGCTGTAATAGAAATAGTTAAAATGTGGTCCCATCTGCAGGCCTTTGACTTCCATTATTTAGAAGCAGACATTCCATATGTACTGCTTTGGGTGGATAACAGGTGATGAGGCAGGCATACATATCACAATTTATAATGGTGATGTCCACATACATGTATTTTAAATGCTAGATACTGCTGTATTTGAACCAGGGACCATGTGGACCAAAATTCATGTTTTCAAAGGGTCTATATTAGATAAATGAACACTTAAATGTTCGAATCTCTAAAGGTCGTCCTTTAGAGATCGAACAGTTAGGTGTTCGAATATCTTTAAACTTTAAAAAATAAATAAAACTAAAACAATAAAACAAAAGGGTGCAAGCCCCCCTGCCCCCCCCCCCGCTACTTAAATATACCAACTACAAGATTGCGCTACAGTGTAGGGAATGGGAAATTTCCCATTTCTGCTCTGCCGTGCACTGAAGTGCGATCTCAGAGTTGGTATATTTAAGTAGAGTGTTGTGGGTGGTGCAGGGGGGCTCGCCCCCCCCCCCCTGCTAAAACCTTTCAGTTTACCTTTTTTTTTTTTTTCTTTTATTACATTTTCAAACACTTAAATGTTCGATCTGTAAAGGTCGACCTTTACAGATTCGAACATTTAACCGTTCGTCAATGTAATATAGACCCTTTTCAAAGCATTTAATAGATTGAGATACAAAGTCACTATTACAGCAGGTATATTTTTACATTTTGTAGATATAATTGCACAATTACCCACTGTTACATACCTCACTTACATCTATTATTACTTGTATGGCTTTGTAGGGATGTATTTCTCTACCAAAGTCCCAGTTAAACTCCTATTTTTCCATTAATCTTGTAGCAGGTGTATTTTTACATGTTGCAGACATAATTGCATAATCGCCTACTGTTGCATACCTCCGTTACATCTATTAGTATATGTGTGGCTTTATAGTGATGTAATTCCCTACCAGAGTCCCAGTTAATCTCCTATTTTTCCATTAATCATTTAGAAGATTTGTGCAATGCGACGCTTTGTACTGCATCATGTAAACACGCTAAATGACGAGAAAATTACAATTAATATGTTTTGCTTAAAACACCAGTGCTAATTAACTGGCTGTGTGGCTTGGGGGGTTGATGCACTATTGTTCAAGGAAGATGATACTGGGTTTGAAATAGGATACAGGTGTACTTTTTGAATGTGATTATTATGCTTTCAAACACATGTAGTAATATACTGCATTTTAGCATAGCGCAGCATCGCGTAAAAATCTTTAAAGAAAAGAAAAATGAGGAGATAAGACAGTGGTGAAATGGGGTGCAAGCATAGAGAAACATAGTGAAAGGCAGGTAGGTATGTGCAGGAAGGGTGTAAGAAAGAACTGTAGCTATCCATTTCTTCAACAGTAGCAACTGTGCACTTTAAACGTTTTTAACTGAATTTGGACTGTCATCCCCAGAAAGAAGGGTGACAACAATATAATCCATTGTCAATTGGACCAAATCATGTGTGTCAAGTGGACACGTGTACAAAACAGAGAGCTATGTTTGGGATGATATTTTTTTTAAGGAGATAGTGGAATGTTGGGGAGGGACATAGGTATGTGTGGGGAAGGTAATTTGTGATGGTGAGGAAGCTTTTGCACACAGACAACACAGACAAGACAGCAGACAGGGTTGGTGTGGGATGCAAGAGGGAGGTGAACACCTTGGTTGGAGATGGTGTTGTGGAATCCCAGTCCCATGGGCGTTAGACACAGTAGCAGTGTGACTCAAGTCCTCACCCATGGGATTGTCAGCACTGCACCTTCACTGCTCCTGTGGAGGCAGTGGTCGATGCCGATATCTGGGGACAGACTGCCCCAACAGGATGGGCATCATGCACTCCATCCTGTGTAGGCATGCACCAACAGTTTGGTGCACAAGCTTATGCACCTTGCCTGGTAGTTGGCCTTGGGTGACGAATGCACCCCCCCTCCACTCCCAGAGGGGACACACCCTCAGGCTGTGTGGTGAAACTACCCGATGCAGCAGGTAGTGCAGGGGCAGCAGAGGAGATGCCACACGGCTGCAGCCCAGACATGCTGGGCCCTGATGCTTCATCCGGAGAAGCCAAAGTAGGTGGATCACCCGGAACTGGCCTGCCTTGTCATGCTGTGGCAAATGAAATATAAACATAAAAGAAAAATAAACATAACCCAAACAAATGTAATTAATAACATAACAGAAAATAATAATGAGTAATGGAAACAAATTGAAAATAATATAATGAGTAACACAACCATAAATAATGCAAATGGAAGTTTTTTAACAGCAAAGCAATATTAAATTATACATAAGGCCAACATAAGAGATAATAACAAACAATATGATAATATCAAATGATAATAAATGTATTGATTAAATAAATAAAAGAAGAGAGGGGGTAGCATGACAGACAAAAGAAGAACATTAGTAACTTCACAGATAATATAATTAAATAGACTACAACTACATACTTCGAGATATGTTATATTTCACTTGTGAGACCACTAGCTGCTTATATTGTATATATAATGTTCCAGGTACATACCTCTCAACCTCTTAGCACAGGTCATTATGGTCCAAGCCGTACATAATGGTGGTACAAAGGCATAACCACAGGGAACATTCTTACATACAGGAATAAAGTTCTCAACTCTGGATGAAGTAACCAGCGATAATAAAGAAGAAGCAATAAGTAAAATAAAACTCGTTGGATACACACGGCACGTAACTCTTTATTTAGAAAAAAATGTGAGCGCTTTCGCAGAGTCCTCTCTGCTTCATCAGACAAATTATAGCAGTTAAAACTTCATTTAAATAGTGATGCATCATGGTGTCAACCAATCAATTCCATGTTAAAATCAATACACCAAATAATACTTGAAAAATATATAAATATATATATATATATATATATATATATATATATATATATAAATATAAAAAACACATAAAAAAACACATAGAGGATGTAAAGAATGTGGCGTACATTTCTAAAATTTGCAAGTTACAATATTAAAAGCTATATAAAAAAGCATAAAAAAATACTAAATAACTAGAGCATCAGTGCTTCAAGGCCCTGTTTCTAAGAAATGGTTTTAAAGAAACTTAATAATCCATTCTTGTTCCAAAGCTTCAGTATTGTTAGTAATATTTCCACCTCTTTTATTTCTATGGACAATATGGAGAACCTGGAACTTAAAAGTGTGTGTTCCCTTCTTGCATCATAGTATGGGGGGTAGAAAATGTTAGAGAATTACTTGTCAGGAGAGGTACTGAAGGCGATAAGATAAGACTAATTTATGCATTATTGGAGATAGTCCTAGAAAACAACATATTTATGTTTGGAGATAGTTATTTCATACAGAAAGTTGGTGTGGCTATGGGCACAGCTTGTGAAAATAGTTACGCCTACCTATCTCTGGTGCAGTGGGAAACTGATAACATCCTCACAGGAAATGTTTTTGCTAAATCTATTATTTGGTGTAAACGCTTTGTGTATGATATTTTTTTGCTGTGGCATGATGATGAGTTTCATCTTAAACAATTCTTGGAGTACATTAACACTATTACTCCATTCTTAAAATTTACCTTTAAGTATTCTGACAAACAGATTGACTTCTTAGATGTGAAAGTTAAAAGAGACACCCCTGAACTAATTTCTCCTTCATTGTATAGGAAGCCTATCAGGAAAAATAATGTTTTACATAACAGTAGTATGCATCCTGGTTTTACAAAAGCAAATGTTTTGAAAGGACAGATAGTTTGCTGTATGCTGCTACACAATGATGATGCAACTTTATGTGAAGCACTGACTCTTCTTAAGCATGAATTTTGTGAAAGGGGATACAAAATGAAAGATATTGAGAGGCAGATTGATTTAACATGGAAAGAAAGGGAAGGGAAATGCCAACCTTTTTATAATGCTAGAAGAAAACATGTAAATGTTTTACCCATGGATAATGTGAATACTATAATAACTTCAGGCACAACAAGAAATGTAGAGAATAATATGCTGTGAGTACCACTGACTTTTGCAAGTAACATTAATATAGTTTGTGACATAGTCAGAAACAACTGGGATATCCTATCGAGTGTGAAAGAACTCGATGGAATAATAGGAGAAACACCATCCTTCTCCTTTAAAAATAATAAGTCCCTTAAAAATCAATTATGCTACAATAAAATAGATGAGCCAAAGTATGTAAAGTCTGATAGGATGGGCACGTTGGCCTGCAGGAGATGCACAGCATGCCCATTCATTTTTGGTGAGGGACAGTATAAACACCCTATCAGAGGTTTCTCCATTGACTTTTATGCTGACTGTCACACTGCAAATATAGTATACTTTAGTTTCTGCACGAAATGTCCTGCCTGTTATATAGGTAAAACGAATCGATTATTGAAGGACAGAATTTTAGAACATATGAGAGATGTTAGAAACCAAAAAGAAAGCAATGCATTAGCAATGCATGTGATGCAAGAAGGGAACACACACACTTTTAAGTTCCTGGTTCTCCATATTGTCCATAGAAATAAAAGAGGTGGACATATTACTAACAATACTGAAGCTTTGGAACAAGAATGGATTATTAAGTTCCAAGCAAACAGACCACCTGGCCTAAACTCCAAAGTTTCTTTAAAACCATTTCTTAGAAACAGGGCCTTGAAGTACTGATGCTCTAGTTATTTAGTATTTTTTATGCTTTTTTATATAGCTTTTAATATTGTAACTAGAAAAGTTTAGAAATGTACCCCATATTCTATACATCCTCTATGTGTTTATATATATATATATATATATATATATATATATATATATATATATATATATATATATATATAATATATATATATTTTTATACCTTAAGTATTATTATTTGGTGTATTGATTTTAACATGGAATTGATTGATTGACACCATGATGCATCACTATTTAAATGAAGTTTTAACTGCTATAATTTGTCTGATGAAGCAGAGAGGACTCTGCGAAAGCACTCACATTTTTTCTAAATAAAGAGTTACATGCCGTGTGTATCCAGCGAGTTTTATTTTATTTTATTTTACTTATTACAACATTCTTACATAGTATGCTCATACAATAGTAGCAAGGTGTTCTGATAACAAATTTGCCTTTAAACTGCATTTTGAGTGATGTCATATATCTGCAAATCAGAGGACCAGACTTATGGGGCAATATTCAGTACATTCTGAAAATATCATGATAGCTGAGAGGTATGTTCATGTACAGTGATTACACTTGACAGCTGGACAGTTCTCAGTTGCCTGGTGTGGGATTAGAACCCACAAGCAGTGACTACAGGAATACTGAACATTTTATTTGGAAAACATAATTATCAGAGACTCCTTTTACATTGTATCTATTCATGTTATTTCAAATCTTGCATTTACATACATGGATAGCTGTTTATGACTTCTGTTAACTTACATATTTAACCTATTAATTTATTGCGTGCAGTCTACAGCATATTTCAGACAATGAGCAAACCACAACATTGACTCTTAATCTCGTTAGACCACAACATTAACTAATGGTTGAAAGTTATGCTACACAGTACTGCATACTTACTTGCTTTAACTTGTTTTATCAGTCATGCATTGATACATTAATGAAAGTATATGATATTGCGGATATTTTATACATGACTGTTAAGACTGCATCTCTATTTACTTTATTTTAAGTTATGCCTTAAGTTATTACTTTATTGATTTTCTTACATACCAGTCACTCGCATCTTCCTGGCCAAACGCCTTGCATGGGACTAGGCATTGCAAGCCCTCTCTTCTGCAGCTGTGGTGAGAGAAGGAACCCATTATGCATACCAGCTTTGCACAGATTCAGCTTGTATATTTATAAATTACTAGAAAACATGCTTACATATCTGCACCCATTCCTTGCCGCTTAGAGCCAGTTATCCAAGGTTTCCCTATTCCTACAATACAGGTAGTCATAATGGTGACATTACTGCTCACCAGTACAGTGAATACCAGTTGCACTGGTTAGGTCCCTGGACAAACTATCTCAGGCCTCAGACTTACACTTTCAGCCCTGGTAGCCACCCTGCAGCAGCCAGGGTCTGTAGCATTCTACTAGGAGTCCAGTGAAAACCCTGGACTCCTGCACACCCCACTTTTGTGCCCTAAAGTGCACACCTTCCCCATAACAGCAGCCATCCCCACAGTTAAGGTTAAGCACCAAGGAATAATGTGAAATTCCCTCCTATTAGCCTTTCAATAGGCTGCATTCCTGCTCTTGCATATCATAGTGTAACTTTCAAAAATGCGCCTCATCGTTTAGCATCACACAGACTTGCACAACCCATGTTTACACAAAACTTAGCAACACACAAACAGGAAAATACTGTTGACCATGTTTAACTGCTGCTTAGCATCATGCAACATTTGTAAATGTAACAATTATTTAATTTAAAGTCAAGTGATGTTTCATTCACCTGACACTGTTTCACAGAACTATATGTAAAAGGTTTTACTGGCCAGGACTCAAACCTGGGCCCTGTTATACTATAGGTCATGACTCAACCTATCTAGCCACTGAGACAGTGAAGGAAACTTGTATATATTCAGATATACTGCAAAGGTGCCTGTAAGTGTAGCACAGCCTTGCTTCGCAGGTTTATGAGCTGTTAAGCACTGCAGAACTACAACAACTGAACACATCCAGATTCTATTTTTAGATGTCTAGTGAATGTCTGTTGTTTAAGTGCACCACCCTACACACAGCAAAGTAATGCAGCATATCACGCAAACAAGCAGAAGAAAAAAAATAAAATTTAATGCATCTGGTTTCTATTTTTAGATGTCTAGCAGATGTCTGATGTATAGGTGTGCAGAGTTAAGCCTAGGTAAATAACATGGTGCATCTTGCAAACTAGCACATAAAAGTAAAAAAAAATAAAATAATTCCAATTTAATGAAATAAAATGTCTTGTAGACCTTTTGGTCAAGGTTAATGGGCCGAAAGGTATGTGGCAGTGCCATCAGTCTTACACGGATTCAATATCCATGTTGGTCTGACCTCCCTTAGGTGCACACCATAATTAATATGTATGGTGCTCTGCCGAGGGGAACCATGGGCGTGTACATGGATACATTCCATGTAGGTGCTACATAGACCCTACATGGACTTTATTAAATCCTGCGGAGTAACATTTCCTACTAACAATCTCAATTTTTGCTTCCATCTTATTCCTTCTTTGTCGCTGAACTCTGAAACTTAAATATGGGATGATAGCATGCCTACTGAGCAAAGTTTAATCTGAAGGGATTCTTACAGTTCCTGGAATTTCCACTTCTAATTCTAGCCTCTGGCTTACTGGGTTTCTTCAACTGCCTGTTGTTTTAACTACTTCTAGCTGTATTTGACTATCCTTTGTCCATTGACTGTTGGGAAAACTTATGGCTGTGGTCTTAGACAGCAGTTTAGATTAAGTTGCACTAAACAATTTAAGTAATACCCAAAAATGCTGCTTCTGACAGGTTCATGCCCATTCACTGGGTGAAAAGGTTACATTTTAAAATGCAAATCTTATGGATTTTCAGATCTCACATGTACACTGTGATCAATGTGTCACAGGCTGCAGGTGGTTAGAATTTGCTAATTTATTTTATAAGACACTTTATTTAGAAAGTGCTTGTCGTGGTAGTAACTGTAGGACCTGCTGGAAGGCACCAGCACAGTGGGAAGCAGTCTAGTTAAAAATGGCCTCCCATGTACTGGCATGGGAGGAGGTCTCCAGATCTGACTGATTCATGGCAATGAGTCAGAAAGGCTACTGATGTGGCAGTCACTTAAAGGAAATACTAGATAATGCAGGAGCATGGAAAGGCCATATAGCATAGCTTTCAGATAGTTTCAAAACATTTTTGGCAAACTGTTCCAGCAACTCAGGGGTTAGGAGAGGAGGCATTGTCTAAGTTGTTCTCAACAAGGACTAAAAATGCTGGCTTTAGCTAAGAACACCATAGAGAGGTGGAAGAGACCCATTCAGCAGATGCTGAACCTGATGACCCTGCTTGTTTAAGGAGGCAGCACCAGAAGCACTTACTAAGACTGGGTCCAGTTCAGAAAATGATGTTATAAAGGAAGTTAAACAAGTACATGAGGATATGTGCATGCTTCTAAACAGGAATTTTTTTAAAAGGAGTCATTTAGTAAGTTTCATTTATTTATATATTTATATAGGCATTTCTTATAGATATTTTGTATGTTTCATATAGATTTTTTTACATACATTTTTTATATTTAGATATTGACATTTATTATATATTATACACTTTTTTATATAACTGAAAAGTTTTACAAATCAAGAATGTATGACAAACCAAAGTAACTAGTTTTAATATGGCCTCTTCTATTTAATATTTATAAGATTGAAGCATGATTGGTCTGCCAATGAATTGTCATGGTATTTAAAGAGAATTAATGATTTCAACTGTTAACAGTCTGAAGAAGCATTCTATTCGAATGTAAAAGCTCTTACTGGATTTTCTCATTTGCTTGTTTTTATTATTCTGAATAAACGGTCGGCTTCTCATTGTCATGTTCGGCTGCCTCATTCAGTTTTGCTTTTTAAAATTTACTGACAATTGCTGTAGCTAAGGAGCCTTACCCTTGTCTAAGGATTTTATTTCAGTTTCACTCTGATAACTGAGCCTCAAGTTCAAGAGTAGCAATGGTGATTCCCTCATGGCTTGGAGCAACGGATCAGCTCTTCTTTCTTGCATGATTATTAGACAAGTCATAAGATTTTAAAATGTGCTCTACATATGGTTTCTAGGCTTAAAAAGGCATATGACCATGTAGTCTGGAATGTCTTATGCAAAATGCTACTGAAGTATGAGGTTCTAGAGCAGATGTTCCATAGCATTTAGTCCCTAAATTTTCAGAGGGAGTACTCTGTCTGCATTCTCAGTATTAACTTGAATATGTTCAATGTGGACACAGGAATTTTCCAAAAATATTTCTTTATTCCCTTCCTGTTCATGATTTTCATGGACAAGATAGCAAGGTGCAAATAAGGTTTAGACAGTATTCAGTTCAGTTTGTGAGGGCAGCATCCTGGCTGTTTGCAGGGATGACATCCTCTCAGTGTCTAATGGCTGTCATTTCCAGTGTGAGCTGTAGTGATTTGTCATGCATTATGTTCCTTGGATGAAAATCTGCACCACCAAACCAAATGTCATGATTCTCTATAGAAAAGAGTGGATTGTTTTCTGCAAGTAACAAGAGAACACTTACCATGAGTAGAGATCTTTAAGTATTCTAAGGACTTATTCATCTGTAAGGGTAGAAAGGATTGAGAGACTGTCCAGTGGATGAGAGCAGAAGTGGAAAAACCATAAGATTTTTTTTTAATAGCATATTGCTAGTTATAGGACAACACTCCTACAGACACAGCCTACTAAAACATGGCCCCAAAGAAGAACAAAGCACACAGGATACTTTATATCTATCTGCTTGGCTAGGTAAATCTGGGGAATCCAAGGGATGACCTGGTGACTGTTTGCTGATGGCAAAGAAGTATATGGGAGTCTTGCATTTTGTCTAAATGCTTGTTGGTCAACATCTGCTTAATCAAACGCATGTGATCAACATATGCAGATGGCTGAAATGTGTGATATCAAAAATTCCCAGCTGGGGAAATATTCCCTTTCCACAGGGACTGAATGATCTCAAAGTTAGTATGTATAATTAGCAGGGGTTATGGGTGGTGGAGAACATTATATTATTTATTTTCTTTTGTTTAGTTTTGTTTTAAGGTAACTACATACACAGAGGTTCTTTCTCACTGCATCCATGATAATGCGTCAGCACTGGGTTTCTGACCTTTTGTGGTTGATAATTTCAAGGCTGATGTATGGGCTACTCGAGTAAAGTGAGTAGTCCTATATATATATGTATACATATACACTATATATATGTTTAATTACAAGATAAGGCTACAAAGATCTAACTACAGAATAATTGAAACACACCGATGCCATCACATCATAAATTAAGGTACACTAAAAAAAAAAAAAAAAAAGAAACTAAACAGAATCAAAAAAAGAAAACAGGTTCCTTTTCTAACCTTATCTGTAAAAAACCTACAGGCTAAATTTGTCTGAATAATGATATTATTAGGGAAAGAGTTTTTATAAGTTAATGTGCAGGGTTAGGGTTGGGACCAGGGCAGTGGCAGAGACAGGTTTAGGGTTAGCACGCATGAGACACCTAAAGAAATCCCAATCCCTCTGAGCTACACACTCTAGGGACCTAAACCTTGTCACCACAATAAACAGGACATGCTGGAGGGATAGATTCCTGTCCCAGAGACTTCCTATACTCTGGAACAAGCTACCCATCTATGTCAAGCAAAGTTCCTCATTAGCACTCTTCAAGAAAAATCTTGATGAGTGAATGGGAAATAGGAAATATACCCCAGGGATCACTTCTGTGGCGTTGCTCGACAGGGGCATAGGAAATTAACTTTCTTGGGTGGCGTAAGCCAGGGAACCTTGTTGGCTAGGCTTACTTAGGCCCATAGCCTAGTAGCTACCTATGAGTCAAGTGAGCTGGGGGCCTTACTTGTGCATGGTAACACTAACAATATATCTACTCCTAACTCTAAGCCTGCACATTTTTATTATTTACTGGGAAATTCTGACTTGCAACAAAGTCAATTTTTAGCTCAGGCTCGGGGAGAAATGCTCCAGATGCATGCCTTTGTAACACGAGAGGAAAGCGGAGCACCCAGAGGAAACCCACACAAATGCAGGGAGGACATGCAGACTCTGCACAGAAAGCACCCCAGCTGAAAATCAAACCAGAGAACCTCTTACTGTGAGGCGACAATGCTACCGCTGCACCACTGTGCTGTCCAAGTTATGAAACAAACTTTCCATAACAGTACCACCACACGACAGCCTTAGACACACACACACACACACACACACACACACACACACACACACACACAAAACACTACATATCTCCTCTAATCTAAACTTTACTCCAACCACAATCCAAGCTGTTACACACACACACACACACGCACGCACACACACACACACACACACACACACACACACACACACACACACACACACACACACACACACATACACACACACACATGCATGGATGTGCACTAATAAATCTTTACTTTTGATAAACCCAAATTCTAAATCCAAAAGAGAAACATGTGCACATAATCGCAAACCATCCCACTTATTGTCCACATAAAAATTTAAAGTTCCAGAATTAACATGCACCCAACAAAGTTTGCATTTCAACATACTAACCTGAACACACTGTCAAGCAACTGCCATTCAACAGAGTCCAGCACTCATGTATATATATGTGTGTGTGTGTGTGTGTGTGTGTGTGTGTGTGTGTGTGTGTGTGTGTGTGTGTGTGTGTGTCTGTGTGCGTGTGTGTGTGTGCATGTGTATATATTTTTACATACAAACACACACACACACACACACATTTATCTGCATCTATATATATATATATATATATATATATATATATATATATATATATATATATATATATTATATATAGTTTACTATCATTATGCTGAAGTGGATTCAGACGAATCCATTTTAACGAATGGCAGGGGGTCAAATGGGGACAATGTCGAATCCGACATTGCCATATTACAAATCTCGCCCTATCTTGACCTATGTTAAAGCCTGTTCTGTGGTCGCATTTCAGAAGTAATTCAGCAATGTCAACTTTCACAGATGTGGGTCAATGTAAGCAGCGTTCAACCGAGTCCGGTCCAACATTATGATAGTAAACATATATATATATATATATATATATATATATATATATATATATATATGTGTGTGTGTGTGTGTGTGTGTGTGTGTGTGTTTGTGTAATAGCATTTTCAGCCAGTGTTGTATGCGACTGAAATCTATCTGAAGCTTATGCTGGTGTTAAAGTAAGAAGGAAAAGGAGGAGGAAAAAGAAAAAGTAATGGAGAAAAAAAGGGAAGAATATGCTAAATGTGGTGATTTGGAAAGCCAGGCATTTATAAACTGGAGAGAAAGGCTGGAGTGCCTTCT
This sequence comes from Protopterus annectens, assembly GCF_019279795.1. Lineage (NCBI taxonomy): Eukaryota > Metazoa > Chordata > Ceratodontiformes > Protopteridae > Protopterus > Protopterus annectens. The sequence goes on from NC_056729.1 coordinate 463,022,410, forward strand.
GTGTGGAGTCTGCATGTCCTCCCCACGGTCGAGTGGCCTCTGAATGAATGCGTGAATGGGTGTGCCTTCGCTGAAGGTTAGGCATTGGGCTGGCAACTTGGCACCATAAAAATCTACTGCCAATCATTAGCAGACCGGAGTTCCGCTGTGGCGGCCCCTAACCGGGAAAAGCCGAAAAGACAAACAACAAGAGAAAGTCAAGAAGCAGAAATGGAAAACTCCATATCAATTAAAGCAAAACAAACAAGCAATAATAAAATTGAAGATAATAAGCAAGGATTCATGAAGAAACAGCACTAGACAAAATAAAACACCAGTCCATTACACCATATTATCATGTACAGTGCCTAGTAGGATGTCAGTTTTAACTCATACACAGCCCCATCCCTCTAAGTATTGTATGAGGGATTTCCTCATTAGTGCATTAAACAGTGCAGTATGCCTTAGTGGAATGCTAAAGTGGGACTGTAAGTTTATCTGGCTGAATCACAGTTTGTGAAACGACACACACAGCCACACTAACTGCTCTGAACTGTACAGAAAATGAAATTTCAGGGTTAGATGGTTAGAAATGGTAAGTGGTGAACTTTACCTTGCTTTATCACTCCTTCATAAACCTGATGTACAACTGCACTGTGCAGTGAATTACAGATAATTTCTGCAACCCTGTACAATGAAGTGTCCAAAATGGAAGGAATGTTATTTTGTGTAGAGCAGATATGCTAAAAAAAAGCCATAAGCCATAGATATGGAAAATTCCCTTCTATGTGGCACACCTCATCACTAAGGGCTTTTCATCCAGCAAAAAGGAGCTCATTGCTCCACTGTACCCATCCCTCATTAGACCCATTATAGAATACAATGCTCCATTTGCTATGTACCTCTCAAGACATCTGCAACAACTGAAAAGGCCGCAGAAATACCTCACTAAAAGAATCTCAGGCCTAAAGTAGATGCCCTATGCTGATCATCTAAAAAAACTCCACTTATACTCTGTCACATATCGTCTTTTCAGAGGCGATCTCTGCTTAACATACAAGGCCATGTCAAACCCAGAGCTGTTGGACATGCTACACTTAAAGAAATCCCAATCCCTCAGAGACACATGCTCCAGGGATCTTAACCTTGTCATTACAATGAACAAAACATGCTGGAGGGATAGGTTCCTGACCCAGAGACTCCCCAGACTCTGGAATAGACTGCCCATACATGTCAACCAGAGTGCCTCTTTGGCCCTCTTCAAAACGAACTTAATGACTGGATGGGAGATAGGAATTTCACCCCGGAATCACGTCAGTCGCCCTACTAGACAGGGGTCCAGGGAAGTAAATACTGTGGGAAGAAATAGCCAGGGAATTGTTATGGCTAGGCTTTTATAGGCCCTCATTTCTTCATCTGTCCAAGCGTATGTATCCTACTACCCATCTCTGGCACTTCACCTTCATCACCTCAGCTGCTCTGCATTTACCAGGTTTCTGTACCAGTACTAGTTGCACCACTGTTTTGTGCATCTTACTTTCAGCTTCTTTTGAATTTGTCTGTCATACACTACCTTTGACATTCTGTGCAAGATGGCTGTAGCTCCTCTGATTCTAGCTTTGACCTCCTCATTCAGACTTCCCTTCTCCTTAACCACCCCTCCCAGATACTTGAAGTTGTTAACTTATTCTAATATGTTCCATTCTATCTAAGTTCTCAGCTTCTTCTGATTTACTCAATTCACTGTCATCACAACTATCTTATCTGTACTCAGTTTCATCCCATTTACCTTCAGTTTTGCAATCCATTTCATATTCTTTACTGACATTCTTACTCAGAGTTTTCCTGTAATGCCACATCACCTGCATACAAAAACTTTGTTGATCTGCCCCCTTCAACCTGTTTGCTAATTTAGTCCATCATAAGTATGACCAATTGTGGGCTCACAGCTGAACCCTGATGCACACCCACTCTCACTGGGAACCTCTCCATGAAACTGAACACTGTTCGTACTTGGGTCACTGGGTCCTTGTACCTAGCCTGCACTAACTCTACTGATGTTTCTGGGACTTCAACCCCCCACAGGGCAGCCCAAATGAGCTTACTTGGGACCTTGTTATATGTTTTCTCCAAGTCTAGGAATGTGCAGTTGGACTCTTTTCTCATTTCTAGCTTCCTCTCAAATATCTGTCTCACTACAAACATCAGGTTGATTTTACTGCAATCTAAACTGCTCATCACCCATCTTACTTTCTACTGCTCTGCAAATTCATTTACCAAGCACCCTCTCCAGAACTTTCATGTAGTGACAGTAGATTGATACCTCTGTACTGCCCACAGTTGTGGATGCCCCCTTTGTTCTTGTACACTGGCACTAATATGCTTATTCTTCAGTCATGTGGGCTATGCCTTTATTTCCATACAACTATGAGTACCCTTAGGAGCCATTTTTCCCCTAACTCATCCAATATATTGAGCATATCTGCCGTGATATAATTTGAGCTTGCTGCTTTTCCTGACTTCATTTTTCTTAGCGCAATTCTGACTTATTCTAGGGTCATCTCCTCTTCTTCTTTCATTATAGGTTGTGTCTAGGACAGTACAGCTTCTGTAGGATTTTCTTCATTCAGAAGCTGCTAAAAGTACTCCTTTCATCTGCCTTTGATTTCCTGTGCACTGGTAAGCAGGTTACTGCTGGCGTCCTTACAAAGGATGTCTGACTATCTTCTTTATCTTTCTTTCCATGTCTTTGCCTCGCAACCTGATAGAGTTTCTATGTTCTACCGAGTCACTTTTCTGATGACCCATTCTTTGCTAGTTCATCTCTTCTTTTAGTTTCTTTATTAGCCAACCTGTACTCCTTCTTAGCCTGGTCTCCCACTTTTTCCTGCACTACTTCTTTCTTTCGATGACATCTGCATTCCAGTGCCAGCTTTCCTTATGTACCTTATTTCCATACCTGGTTTAGCCACATACCTGTTCTGTAGTTTTCACACATTTTGTTTTGAGGTGCTACCATTCTTTTTCAACTCCACCTATTTTTTTTCTTCTTCTTCCTGTGTTGCAAGAGCCCTGAGTAATTCCTTGAACTCTTGTGCTTTCTCTCCAGTTAGCTTGAAGGTCTTCAGCCTAATCTCTGTTGACCTTAGAGCCTTCTCTGACCACTGCTTGCAGCTGATTGTGGCCACCAGAAGTTTATGCTGTGGGCCTGCCCTTTCTAGTCTGAATATATATGTGCACTTTTAGGCAGTATACAATAACACCTCAATGCAATTGAATGGTAACTATACATATATTAAATGCTTAAGGAACTTATTTATGAATTGCTGTGGTATGCCATGCTAATGCATTGTGTACCCCAGTGGTTTAACATAGATGTAAAAACACTCATACCTTGACAGCAACCATCTACAGACCAAGCTGTCAGAAAGTGGAGATGGTGACTGGGTAGAGGGTGTGCTAACCTACCCAATGATTCTGCTGTTCTGGTTTATTTTATTAGAAATAACTGAAACATAGCAACCCTAAATAGTGAGTATTTGCTTATTTTAACAACGGTAAGAAATGGGAAGGGCTATTCTGGACAATAAACATTGGTGCATTATGATTAGGGAGTGCAGATGGGAGGAGCTGTCATAGATATATACTCCTAATTTACCAAAAAGGACCACTCAATCACATTCAGTGATATAAAAAGATGAAAGGGGCAGGCCGCAGACAAAAGCCAATTAACAACTTAACAAGACCGCAGGTAGAAGACTCTAAACACAAGCACATTAATAATGGGGGAAGGGTTAGTGGTTGACTGTAGTCATAAATATCATGTGTTCTGTATAAGGGAAGGTAGTGTACTCATAGGTTTACCTTCAGATCATCGATCACATATGATCGACCTATCACATTGTTGATCTGTTTTCCATGAAATCGAATCCACAACACTTCTAAAATGTCGAATTAATGTTGAGTTTTGACATTTCCAGCCATGCCACACCTCCACACCAGTGATACCATGGGTCAAAAGAGGGCAAGATTTAGTTGTTAGCATATGTGGTTTTCGTCATTTGAGACGTTCGCACTTCGGTGCTCACAGAAGCGTGATCGACCTTTTTGAGATCGCCATTATAAAGGTAAACCTATTCATATTGTTTGTGTAGCAATGTCCACTTGGTGCCTCTCTGAGTGTTTCAGTCATTGTTTCCCGACAAAACCACATTATATATGCTTAAAGAATGGGAAAATGTACTTTACTTTGACTGAAGAACTAATTTTCTCCTGCAAGGTTTTAATGCATAGATAATGCCTTGAAGCTCAGAGAGAAAAAAATGAAAACAGTCACCATTTGCTTTTTACATACACTAAAGACGGCTTTGCTGTTTTGTGATCACATAATTTTTAAAAAGTAAATAAAGAAAAAAGTAACATGTTTGTGTGTGCATGTGTGCACATGTGTGTGTGTAGGTGTATTTCGTGTGTGTGTGTGTGTGTGTGTGTGTGTGTGTGTGTGTGTGTGTGTGTGTGTGTGTGTGTGTGTGTGTGTGTGTGTGTGTGTGTGTATGTAAACAATTACATATGATACAGTAAGCTAGAAACTCTAGGAACTATTTTACATAAAAAATATAACAAAAAAAATGCAGTAAAAAAAACTATTTAACAGAGATCCCATTCTCTAAGCACAATAATGTCATCCAGGGTGGGTGATATCATGGCATCTCGTTCCAAGGAAATCATTGCTCCACTGTATTCGGCATTTGTCAGACCTATCATTGAGTACAATGCCCCCTTTGCTATGTACCTAACCAGGCATATCTAACAACTGGAACATCCACAGAGGTTCCTCACTAAAAGAATACAGGGCATTAGTAACATCTGCTATGTATTCTACCTCAAGGCCCTATCCCTGTATTATGTCTCCTACAGGCTTTGAGGGGAGATCTATGCCTGCCATACAGGGCATTGTCAGACCCCACTCTATTGCACCTCCTTCATATCCACAAAACAACAGTACCAGAATTATCCATTCTAAAGACTTAATCCTTGCCTATGATATAAATAGGACCTACTGGAGAGATAGGTATGTATCCCAGAGACTACCCCGTCTCTGGAACAGGCTCCTCATCTATGTGAAGCAGTGTTCCTTCTTCTTCTTTTGGCTGCTCCCATTAGGAGTCACCACAGTGGATCACTATTCACAAGTTTATTTATTTTACATTTGTTTACCAGGAAGGTCTGAATGGGACAGAGAGCATTTTCAGCAGAGGCTTAGGGAGAAATGCTCCAGATGCATGTCTTAGGAATGTGGGAGTAAACCTATGTGAATGCATGGAGGACATACAGACTCCACACAAAAGGCGCCTCAACCAAGAATCAAAGCAGAGCACCTCTTGTTGTGAGGTCACAACACTAACCGCTGCACCACTGCACCACCCATAAAGAGGAAAGAAGAAAGTAGAACAGCTCAGAAACATAGTTCCCACTCCCTAAAAACTATATCATCTAGTTATGCTACTTAGATTACATTTAAGGTTTTATATGTCTAATCTGTTGTAACCACATAACCCCCTGTACCTCACAGCCCTCAAAGTCACTACTAAAATATTACTGGAAGTGTTAATGATGTCCACATACAACTTCCCAAACAAACACAACACACACCCAAATAGCAAAATGTTAAACCTGTCAAAGCTTACATTGTTCTACTTCCTTCCTTCTTTCCTCTTCATCTCCATCATCATCCACCACAACCAACATCAAACATCTTCAAAAAACACTGACCCAAAGAAATAATCACATCCCTAAGTATCACCCCTATTATTACCCCTATTTCTGCAACTTCCACAACAAACCACCACCATAGCCCCCCAAGTATTCAGGACACCTGCTATATCACTCTTAGGATCACTCTTCTATATAATAACAAAGGCTCAGAAACATACTTCTCGCTCCCTAAAAATCTCCATCAGACTGTCCTTCATTATTTTTATATTCCTCCTAAAGAGTAACATTGAACCCAAACTGGTCCTAGCAACAACGTTTTCTCAGCAACAGGCCCACTCTCTTCCTAAACTGGCCTGCACCCTCCTCAGTGCACAAAGCATCACATGACTGCTTTTATCTCCCAGCACATCCCACCCAGGCATTCTAGCAGATTCCTGGGTCAAACAAGACTACTATGACTTGTAACACTTTATAACCTCCTACAAGTAGGTCAGTGATGTCAGGCCAGGTAAATGATCTGGTGGAGGCTCTTTAATTGTGTACAAACATAAGCTAAACCCAAAAATCATTGCTTAAGGAAACTCCACCTCAGACTCCAGTCCTAAGTTGTTGTGTTGTTGTGTCTTTTGGCTTTTCCTGGTTAGGGGTCGCCACAGCGGAACTCTGGTCCGCTAATGATTGGCAGTAGATTTTTACTTGCTGGCTTGCCGGGCCTAACGCACAACCTTCAACAAAGGAATGCCCATTCACGCATGTCACCACACAGAAGACGCACTAACTGAGAATCGAACGGGCAACGTCCAACCTGTGAGACGACAATGCTACCGCAGCACCTACATTCACCTAAAATTTTCTACTTAAAAAAGCAAATCATTACTGATTGCTACAGCATATTTGCCACCCTCTTCATCCCTAAACAAATTCAGATCACTCATTAACATCCTGAATAACTCTTTCAAAAATAGTAACATAATCATTCAAGGTGACTTCAACCCTAATTGTCTTGACCCTCTTTAGTCCAATGTAGGTACTTTCCTAGCAGACCTAGGTTCATACCTGTCAGCATCTTAGGACAAGAACTCTGGACAAAGCCATAAATATTGGGAGGAAAGGTCCAAAAATAGAGACAATTTTTAAATATTGCTCTTACAAACTTAGAAAGTTGATAGAATAATGGGTTTTGTGTTAGCATGAATTTTCTGAAGGGTATGAAATCTGAAACTCAAATGTCTGTCATTATTTTATGACTTCAGTCTTTAATGACTTGACAATGTTTGACGAAGAAATTTGAGATTTATGAAAAATGGACCAAAATATGAAAAAAAAATCTGGACAGTCTGAGAAAATCTGTACAGTTTAGATGTATGCCTAGGTTTCATTCAACTCATAAAAGCACAAACTAGACCTAACCTGAGAGCCCCACAAACACTCCACTTAACCTCATTATTATAAACATTTTGAAGCCTAGTATAGCAAGGGTGGGGTGAAGGGAACAGCTGCTCCAGGTGCAATGTGTTGAGACAAAATCAATATTTCCTGCATGTTAATATTTTTTAATACACAGATGCTTGTAAAGAAATATGCTTAGGTTCACACTTCCAAGTTCTTTTTTCCCCTTCAGTTGAAGACCTGATGGCGTGGGGCATGTATCTGCAGGAAGCTGTTTTACCTTTTTACTCTTCACATGCATAACTGGGGGACGGGGCATGGAACTGGCTGTTGTAGGAATCCAACTGGTAATTTTGTACCAACTGCCTTACTATAGATACATGCCTACCCCTTCAGCTGAAATCTTTTTTTTCTTTTTTTCGCTTGAGGAGTTGAGGGGGTCAGGTGCTTCTTCAGGAACCATCACCAGGCACTAGATGACCCAGCAATTACTCTAATCAACCTTCATATGAAATTACCTTTAGAAACCAGTCTAGCACTTATATTGACAAGCTCAAAAACCTTTTCACAGTCCACAGCTAGAACCATATTCTCTCCTTAGATGACTCTGATACAGCAGCTGTTAGGCTAACAACATTTCTTCTCTACCTACAAGACCAGTTCTTCCCACTTATCCACAGGCTTTATAAACCCACCAAAACTGAATGGCTATTTGCTGAACTGAAATATCTTCTCACTCTAAGGGATGAAGTGGGGCAAAGAATAGAAATATCCCCCCAAATGACAGCCAGGTCCCATGCGGAAGCCCTTACAAATGCCTTCTATGAACACCTCCAGGACTGCATGGATCAGGCAATCCCAAATAAAAAAAGACTTTTCCACAAGGGCAGGCAAACGTCCAGTCTGGTGGACCCCAGCCAACAAACTACAATAAGAGGAGAAAGCTATTACATGATAGAACAAAATCCATAAAAAGGGTCAAAAATTGATCATTATTAGTAAAAAAAAAACGCACTCATAAAAAAATCAAGGCCAATTTTTAAGGAGAAATTGCCATGGATTTTTTTCACAATCAACCTTTTTTTTCAGCTTTTTTTTGGATCTGGAAAAGAACAAATGAAAAAAATTCACAAATATGCAAAAAATTCAAAAAATCCAAAATCACTGAGAACACAGACATTGCCAACATCAGTGCAAACTTCATAAAACACCACCAACCCCCCCTCCCTCCCCTCCCCGAACCCATCCAGTGTGTGTAGCCTCCCGACATCTCAAATGCTGCTCTCAAAGCCTAAAACACAGCAAAAATGGGACATCAATGGGTGTGATGGGTGTTAAACCGTGTAAGGAGCTAAATGAGGAGCTAAACCAGAGCAAATAAAGCACAGCCTTCTCACAGCTGTGCTCAGCCAGCCAAGTTAGCGCGCTGTGCAGGCACTCCCACAAAGCCATAAAGCTAACTGACCAGGGTACACCCTAGACCCGCTCAACATGATAGCTAAGCTTACAAAGATATGGTTGCACAAGATGAGAGGCATAAAATGGCATAAAGAAACACATAACCAGACACTGCACACAGTGTGGTAGGGACATTGCAGACTTTTCAAAGCTTTCACATTGGCTTTGAATGGCCATTGAACTTGGTTGAAACAGTCGAAAGGCCATTGATGACATCATACCTTCCATACAGCCTACCTAAGGCCTTCCACCAACTTTTCAACACAATACAAGAAAAACACAACACAAATTGTAAACCCACATGTCACAAGATGGGTTTGGACAGTTAAAGCAGTGTTAGATGTCACAAGTTAGTTTGCAAACTGGTTGGTCCACAGCCCCCTCAGTCATAACTGGTCCTTTGCACCCTCCTTGGTTGGCCCCAACTTTTTTGGCTCCCAGCCCACATTATCTACTTCTCAGACATATAACTTTGCATTAGAGACTTTGCAGTATCACTGCAAGCAAGGGAAAGCAGGAGTGCCATAATGCGGAGCATGCCACTGCACACTGGGAAATCACGAGCCAAAAGATGGCCTTAGCATGGCCCTTCAGAAGAAAACAAAAGAAATAAATAAACCGTGCCAGAAAAAACCCTAAAAGGAAAACAGGGGTATATAGGTGGCAACCACTAGGTGCCAATTCAGGGACCCACACAGAGGGGATCAGGGTGGCCTTTCTTTGACACGACAGTGGCTATTGACCTGGTGACTAGACCTTCTACATTGCCTTCCTTGATCCTCAGGTGATTGAAGCATCAAGAAAGTGAGGTCATTTGTTCCCTCAGACCTCAGATATCATACCCCAATGATCGAAATGATGCCCATTTCCCCCTGTTGTCTTCCCATTAGAGACCTGCATCCCGAAGACCCAAAAGCAATTGGAGAGAAAAGAATCAAACTCACCAAGATCATAAGGACTCCAAAATCTGTCATATGCTGCCAGATTGAAGAATAACCAGCTCTACCAATTCTGCTGCGCCATGACAGAACAAGACATACATGTCAATCGAAAACAATGACATGTCACCCCTCCAAATCCTATCACCAAACCACTAAAAAAAGGCACATTAACCTAAGTGCTCCAGGGAAATAAACGTAAACCTTAACTATTATATACTAGGGCAACTCCTATGCTGTGGAATAAACTCACGGTCCATGTGAGGTGTGGAGTGGAAATCGGTCTGTTCAAGAGAGAATCCATCGCTCTGTGGATTCACTCTGTGTAGAAATCTGAGAGCACCTCGGTCTGGTTGTTCAAGAGATAGAGGGACAACAAACTAATATAAACTCTTTTATTAAATTAATGGGGTGGCGTGGGCTTAGTCAAATAATTTTAATACAAGAATAAACAAAACCTATTTGAACCTATGTATCCTAGATAAGCAATACAGCTGAAGCACAAATGCAATTTCCAAACAAAGAAACTCTTTAACATTCCCCCAAGTACATTTGCAAAGACATCAGCCTTCTTAGTGGAAGAAAACTTCTACATGACACCTTCTTTACAAAGACCTTTCAATGTGGCTCAGCAAAACATTGCTTGGAATATTTCCTTAAATAATTTAGCTAATCTCGATATCTACTACAGATCATGAATTACCCATACCCACCGTAATTCATCTCTCTTTTCCATTTCAAATGCATCCATTCCAAAGAATTTTCTACTCAATTCAAAAATATTCCCTCTGACAAGTTTCCTGTAACTGACAATATAAAACCCCAGTTCATCCATAGTGGTGGGTTTGGAGTAATGGTTATGGTCTTCCCCTCATTAATACAATGTGCAGGTTTGGATGCTGACCTCAGGTTATTAGCTAGGCTTAAAATGACCCCTCAAGGTAATTAGCCTAGTATTCACCAATAAACCTATAAACCTATATATCACTGCAGCTATAACCTGTGCCTTCTTGTCACCTATATATATATATATATATATATATATATATATATATATATATATATATATATATATATATATATATACACACACACACACACACACACACACACACACACACACACACACACACACACACACACACACACACACACACACACACAAATTTGGAAAAGTGCTCTACTTAAACCCCACCCAAAGCAAACCACCCCAAAAAATAACTTTCACTTCCATACAATATCCATTCTCACAACTCTGGGCAAATTTCTGGAAAAATACTCTACACCCATCTCTCTTGCTACATCCAGCAGCACTCTCTCCTCTCCTCCAAACAGCATGGATTTTGGCCTGGACAAAGTATTATGATATTATGACAGGACTTTTGTCCCTGACTAATGACATTCAGCAAAACACTAATAGCTTCCTCCTTATAGGTACCCTATTCATACACCGGTCAAAGTCATTTGACTTCATTGGCAACCATCTTCTCCCAAACAAACAATCTGAAGTTGGTGGCAGTCCAAACTGCACACCCTAGTTTATAACCTCCTCACTTAGTGACACTTTAGAGTTAAAGTAGGATCCTCCCATTTAAAATCTACTCTTATTATCAAGGATGTACAACAAGAATCTATTTTCACCTCCTCATTATCCCTCTATCCATTAGCAAACATATTTGTGATCTCTCACATCTCTCACTCTTCGTGTATGCAAATGACATGGTTATTTATAGCTCAAGTCACTTTCACACCTGCCTTCAGTCCCAACTCCATTCAACTTACATGAGCTCTACCAATGGTTCATACACTGTAAACTGCTGATTAACTCATCCAGGACAAAAGCTGTACTTTTTGGAGCATCACATAACATTCACCTAGCATCTGATTCTTTACCAATCTTTGACTTATACAACCATACAACAGAAACATCATCCCCCCATCAAATACCTATGATTATGGCTTCATCAGTCTCTAAACTTCCATTTCCACATAAACAGAATGATAACCAGAATAAAATTCCTCCTATTCTGGGCTAAAAAGCTCCCCTTTTCTGTCTCAACCAGTCATTAGAGCAGCCATCAGCAAAAAGGTCTCCTTTGTCAAGTAGAATATGGCCTACTCATTTTTACATGTGCCTCCAAGAAAAATATCACATCACTCCCAACATTCTCCAACAAAATCTAACAATTCATTGCAAACACACCCTGCTGTGAGATTCACTATATCACCTTAGAAAAAGCTAAGTCTACCCATTAAACTAAGGCCTAACTTACCGTTGGGATCTTAAGTGTACAAACTACTCCATCTCCAACCCCTTACTCCCCTTGCATCTAAACTTCATGAAAAAAAAACTCCTCATACAACCTGAGACACTATTCACAAGCCAAACCATCTGTCATTACCCCTAGAACTAAACTCTACAGCATTACACATGTATTTCACTTTTGGGCACCTCTTTCTTGCAAAGCTCTCCCCATTGATTTAAAGGAAATTGGCACTTTTATCAAATTGAGAATACCACTCACAAAGTATCTATTCATCAAAGCCGCATTTCCTGCTTCAACAAAGAACATATCACATATCCTTTTCACTTCCACAGAATTACTGAAGGTTGATCCACTTTAGAAACTAATGTAAATATGTTACATTAAACTCTTTGTTTTTTATACTGTATGTATACAGTTTTTCTATGTAACTAATTTGAACTACTTTTTTATTGCTTACTTTTCTGCTTTTTCTTTTTTTGTGAAATATTTTGTATTTCACCAGGCTAAGCCAGACATTAATCATTACTGATTAATGCACTATCCCAGTAAACAAATATAAATAAATTCTTACTGTTTTTCTTTGTAAGAGGAGAGTAGTGACCCCATATCCCACCAAAAAAGATACTTAGTTGGTAGTGTTATCCCAGCCCACCCTTCTAATGTATGTTAACCATGACAACAACCCCCCCTTCTACTAATCCTAACACTGCACATTACCTTAGAAAAAACTATATATAACACTGTCACTATACAAAAATATAATGCCAGAATGTGCAATGGGGTTTTGGTTACTGACTCAAAAAAGGAAATTGTTTTTTTCCCCTTTGCAATCTTTATTTTTTTTTTTCAGTATGTTGATTTTCAAGATTCCAGCACTGGTCACCCACATTTTGATGGTTGTGCATTTAAAAAAAAATCAACATATACTCATATATATGTGTATATGGATCCCTGTCATATGATAGAAACCTCATTTGACTTAAACTCATTTGACTGAGACCATAAGACTGAAATTTCAAAAAAATTCAAAAGACTGAAAAGTCACTTGACTGAAACCCATAATACTCAATTTCAACAAACTAAATTTTAAACTGGACGATGTAAAACCAGACTAGCCCCCCATCCCCCTAACTATATATAATAACTCCAGGATCGCACTACAGTGGGGAAAAGGGCATAGTAGTGGCAGCATGTAGACTACTGTAAGGTACATGAAAGGTATATGCCCTTTTCCCCACTATAGTGCAATCCTGGAATTAGTATATATAGTTGGGGTGTGTGTGAGGATAACAGCCATAGTCGAAAACGCATCTGACACAGATATCCTTCAGAAGGGCCTCACAGAAACGGATAACTGGTGCCAGAGCCATGGCCTAAAGTTAAACGCCAAGAAATGCATAGTCATACCCTTCGGGAAAAACAAGGTTACCCCTAGCTACCATATAGGTGGCAATCCACTGAGCACAGAAGAAGTCATCAGGGATCTGGGGACCCAGGTTGACAGTAGCCTTTCGTTTGACACTCATGTTGCTAAAGTAGTTAGGAAAACCTTCTACATTGCCCACCTGATCATGAAGGGATTCACATCTAGATCAAGGGAGGTCATCGTCCCGCTGTACTCATCACTCATTAGATCTATGATTGAGTACAATGCCCCATTCGAATGTATCTGACCCGTCACCTGCAGCAGCTGGAAAGGCCCCAAAGTTCCTCACCAAAAGGATAAAGGGTCTCAAAAATATGTCTTATGCTGCCCGACTGAAAGAACTCCAGCTCTATTCAGTCTCATACCACTTGCTCAGAGGTGACCTGTGCCTGACATATAAGGCCATGTCAAACCCAGATTTGATGAATATGCTTCACCTCAAAAAATCTAGATCCCTCAGAACCACAAGGGCGGGAGACTTAAACCTTGACACGGTTATTAATAGAACGTGCTGGAGGGACAGATTCATCACCCAGAGACTCCCTATGCTGTGGAACAAAATCCCGGTACATGTGAGGCAGAGCACCTCACTGGCCTTGTTCAAGAAGAATCTTGACCAATGGATGGGAGATCGCAGATATACCCCAGGGATTACTTCAGTGTCACTGCTTGACAGAGGCACAGCAAAATAATAGGCATAGTTTTATTCAAACTAAAGGGGTGGCGAAAGCCACATAACTATGGGCTAGGCTTATAAATGCCCTTGGGCAGATAGCCTAGTATGAACCTATGAACCTATGAACAGCCCCCCACTTTGAGGGTGTGGGGTGCATAGCCTCCCACCTAGTCTGGGTTTTATATGGTCCAGTTTACAATTTAGTATGTTGAAATTCAGTATTATGGGTTTCAGTTTTATGGGTTTCAGTCAAGTGACTTTTCAGCCTTTTGAAATTTCAGTCTTATGGTTTCAGTCAAATCCGTTTCAGTTAAATGAGGTTTCTATCATGTGATAGGGATCCGTGTGTATATATATATATATATATATATATATATATATATATATATATATATATATATATATATATATATATATATATATATATATATATATATATATATATATATATATATATGTATGTATATATATATATATATATATATATATATATATAGAGAGTGCTATACATGCACACATGCACAATATATTTCTATAGTTTTATATATATATATATATATATATATATATATATATACATATATATAAAATTATATATATATATATATATATATATATATATATATATATATATATATATATATATGTATGTATATATGGGTTCACTTTATAACATCGAAATACTGAAATGTCGAATTTCAGTATCTCGAAGCTATAAAGTCGAATGTTAAAAATAACGGACTTTCATAATCGCAAATTTGACGTATGTCGAAAATATGTTGAATTCGCGGTTATGAAGTTGCACTATGTAATGTCCGGGTTTGTGTTTTGTTGGTGCATGGTGCTGTGTTTGGATGTAGGTGTTATGTCAGGTAAGTGAGTATTTTGTAAGGGTTTTGAGTGGGAGTTAGAGTGTGTGTGAGGGATCGGAGAATGTGCTTGTGTGAGTGAGCTTTTGTGTTGTGTTTGTGCGATCTCGGAGTTAGTATATATAAGTAGGGGGTGCAGCCTATGGGGTGCAGGGGCTTGCCCTTCTTATGTGTGTGTAAGTTGTATATGTGTATTGTTTTTTTTGTTTATGTTGTGATGTGGGTGTTGTGTTGTATGTTTAGTGTAGTGTGTGCGGTGTTTTCGGTTATGTGGTTTTGTGGTTTTTGTTTGTCAGTGTTTTGTGGATTCGGTTTTATAGTCTCGAGATACTGAAATTCAATATTTCAGCATTTCGAGGTTATAAAGTGAATCCGTATATATATATATATATATATATATATATATATATATATATATATATATATATATATATATATATATATATATATATATATATATATATATACATATATGTATATATATATAATTATATCTATATATATATATATATATATATATATATATATATATATATATATATATATATATGTATATATAAATATAAAATCGCTAGTAGCGAATGTTAATAAGAACAAATGTTGTTTTTGGCTGTTTTTCTGCCTGCCAGCAGCTCTGCAGCTCTTTGGAGCAGGATTGTGGTACTATAAAGTTTGGGGATCTGCCTTTTTCTCAGTTTATTATAATCTCACAGTTGGTATAACAAGTAATAATAATAATACTGATAAGCAATTAACAGGGGGTGGGGGTGCCCCTTTCAAAGAAACGTTTTTTCATTTTTCGTTTGCTTGATGTTTGTTCGTTTTGATGTTTGATGTTTTGACTATTCAATCACTTTAGATCAACATTTTTTACATCACTGTTTTGAGTAATCACTTTTAGCTGAGATACACATATATATGATAAATCATTTGATAAAATAAGGTTGTATGGGTTTAAAACTGAGGGACAGCACAAATGTGTGTCTGCACGTTTTTGTGATTCACATTTCATTGAATTCATGTCTTCTGTAAGTGCATACTAATGTGTGTTGACCCTAACTTTAACTCTTCCTCTGTCCTTAACCCCCAACCCTACACATTATGTTACTAAATCCCTTTATCTAACAGAACCATTACACAAGACAGAAGGACACAGGGCGCACACACATATACACATCACCAAGCAGGCACACTAAATCTATTCCCTTACCTAGCCCTAACTCTAACCCTAACAAATGAGCACTCTCACACATACATTAACTGCTATAACAAGATCTTGCAAATCTTACCAACCACCACCTTTTCAGTCAAGTATTCATTTTCCTGTACACTACTAGTTAACTACAGTATATGAAACTTGAAATCAACCATATTAGATTCATTCAAGTAAGCATTCAGTCAAATGTGAGTATTGTACCTTTTTGAATACAACTCCCACTATAAATGCATCCTTTTGTCAGTGTGTATATATATATATATATATATATATATATATATATATATATATCACAGTAGATAGATAGATACATGCATTTTATTAGTTTAATCAGCTAATGCTTTTATTTCATTCTGAGTTTTGAGGGAATGTTTGTTGATGATGATGTGGTCAAACTATGCTACAGTCAAACTTCAGGGGTTGACTGTAACATATTGCAGTACCTTTTCCCTTCCTCCATGGTTGTGCAGCCCTGGACTTACTTTATTTAAATTCCAAGGGTGGAGGGGGGGTATCCCCGATGTCAGGAGTGGGGGGTTTCCATGTATCCTTTACTGTTTGTTGGTCACTGCAGATTTAACACATTCCTTTACATTTGCAATGTTTTAGATTAATTTTACTTGTGATAATGGTTTTCACTGATGAAATTTGTTTTATGACATGTTTTCCATTGATGAACCTCCTTGATAATTATTTATTATATATTCATATATCTATATCCATACACACACACACACACACACACACACACACACACACACACACACACACACACACACACACACACACACACACACACACACACACACACACATCTACATTGATAGCAGAGCAGCTAGTCAAACAGCATTTTTTTGAGTATTTATAACATTTGAACTGAAAATGGAGTATTACAGAACACAAAGACACAAGGAGAAAATTGAATTTTTGCAGATAGCAACATAGGGGTCAAGACTGATGTCCAGATGCAGGAGCAGTGAAGTGAGACCTTTACTCATTGAGTCACCATTTTGTCCTTTTTACATTTGGAGAGAAAAAAATGACCTTGTGAGATTGACAAACTCAGTAACGAGACCAGCAAAAATTACTCCTGCCAATTTCATTACTATTTACCTCCCTCATGATTCGTTTCTTGTAGCAGTAGATGTTGCCAGAGTTTATTATACCATCCACAGGATGCCAAGTTATAGACAAAATAAATTCCCTGCTATTATTGCCTATGCAGGAAAAAAGTTAGCAAAGCCAAATACATCATTGAATAATAAGACCCAGAGTCAGTGAAAAGACATAATCTTTATATTATTTTTGTAAATGGCTGTTTTGAAGCTGTCCATACACGTTCATTAGTCAATATGTTTGCAGAATAAAAATCAAAATTTATGTAAAGTAATATTATAAAGAACATGCATCATTTTAGGTATAAATATGTGTCTTGTATAAAATATTTGATAGCTTTGAATCACAAATACACAGCAGAGATGTTGCAGTAATAGATCGATCACTGGGTTAGTCTTTAGTTTTACTTTCTCAGCATAACATCTTTGTTTTCTGTATAAAGACATTAATGGGATATATTACAAAAGTTTGAATGTTGTAGGACTACATGAAGCTTATACGGTAAACAATATTTGAATAAAATTCCACTGGAGATTATTTAAGTAATAGTATTTTTTCTATGAACTTGACAAAATTAAATAATATTTTATTTTATGTGAACTATATGTATAGTCTAGATAAAATGACTAGGGGTTGTGGCACTGTGTAGAGAAGCTATGAAAGTTAGCAATTATCCCTGATGTAGCACTTATTTCATCAATTCCAATAAAAGTGTTAGTGGGGCAGGTAAAACACAACATTGCAACCTTGTAGCATAATGTAGTAAAGGAACTGAAAATGTATTAAGCAAAAAGTGATACAAGGGATAAGAAACTAAGAGTAATGCTACTCAACGCCAGAAGTCTAAACCTCAAGATGCACGCACTCGAAACTCTCCTTAGCATGGAGAACATCGATATCTGTGCAGTAACAGAAACCTGGTTCAGGGCTCCCGAGAGCACCCCAGCACTACCAGGTTATACCTCATACCATGCTTTTCGGCCCCAAAACTTGGACTGAACCACAAAAGGAGGGGGAGTATCGATATTCATCAAAGATACCCACACCTCCAGGTTGGTGGCAAAGCATGAAGCATCAGAGACTATCCATGTGCAACTAACAGTGGGTAAAACTGCCTTCCAGTTTATAGCCTGCTACAGACCACCCTCCCAAACCCAGGAACCCCACTCGGCCTTCCTGAGAACACTGGAAAATATGAAGGCCTCTCCAAACACCATTATATTGGGTGACTTCAACTACCCAAACATAGACTGGGAGCATTACTCTAGCTCCAACACCCTAGCCCAAAGGTTCCTAGAATTTATAAACTCAAATGCTATGGACCAACTTGGGGAAAACATACTGGACCTGATCATCACCAACATGGGGACTCTATGCTCCAGACTAGAAGTGTATCCCTCACTGGTAAGATCAGACCATAAACTAATCTCACTGGATATTCACATCCCGACCCCACCACTGCCCAGAAAACCACAGTGAAAAACTTCTCTAAAGCAAATTTCACACTCCTAAAAACCGAGGTGAAATCCTTCAAAGCCCCCAGGCCTGTGGAAAATATGGCCCAGACCGCAGAATCCTTTATAAACACATTCTATGAACACCTTCAGGAATGCATGGATCATGCAATCCCAAATAAAACCAAGACCCAATCCTTCAAAGGCAGACGTCCTGTCTGGTGGACCCCAGCCATAAACAAACTATACAATAGAAGGAGGAAGCTACTAAATGATAGAGCAAAATCCCAAAAAGGGAAGGCATCACTGATCAGTATTAGAAAAAAACTACGGCCACTCATAAAATTGTCTAAGGCCAGCTTCGAGAGAAAAATTGCACAGGACACTAAGGAAAATCACAAGGCTTTCTTTAGTTATGTTAGGAACCTGGGTGGTAATTCCCAGATATGCTCAGAATTAGTCCAAAATGACAAGAAATACACCGAACCCACAGACATTGCCAAAATCCTAGCTGACAGGTTCAGTGCAAACTTCTCCCCCCCTCCCCACCAAAAGGGCAAATATCTATCCCAGCAGAGTGCTGCCCCCCTGACATCTCAGATGCTCAGGTAAAAGCCGCCCTCTCCAAAGCAAAAAACACAGCATCAATGGGACCAGACGGTGTCCCGGGCTGCATCCTACATGAACTCCAAGAAGAGCTAAACCCAAACATAAAACTACTGTTCAATCTCAGCCTTACTACAGGATATGTGCCCAAAGAGTGGCGTACAGCAACAGTGGTCCCTCTCCACAAAGGTGGTGTCTCAACAGATCCTGGAAACTATCGCCCCATAAGCCTGACTAGCTTGGTCTGCAAAGCTATGGAAAGGATCATCATGGACCTCATAAATAAAGATATTGGGGACCTACAGACACTGGATCCTATCCAGTTCGGCTTTGTTAAGGACAGATCCTGCCTCTTAAACCTGGTTGATTTCTTTGAAACAGTCACCAAGGCCATTGACGAGGGGAAGGTGGTCCACACAGCCTACCTGGACCTCGCAAAAGCCTTTGATACAGTACCCCACACGGGCATTATAGATAAGCTTACCAGCTTAAATATAAACCCCTACATCACTAGATGGATTGCAAACTGGCTCAAGGACAGAACCCACATGGTTAGAATTGCTGGAGCCATGTCAGACTCCAAACCAGTTACAAGTGGTGTCCCACAAGGCTCAGTCCTGGGACCTCTCTTGTTCGGTATATATTTCTCGGAGGTACAGGCCAACACGGAAGGACTGTGGCTGACCAAGTTCGCAGATGACTGCAAACTGGGTGCCATAATCTACTCTCCAGCTCACACAAGCATCCTCCAAAAGGGCCTCATAGAAATAGACAACTGGTGCCAGAGCCATGGCCTCAAGCTAAATGCCAAAAAGTATATAGTCATCCCCTTTGGCAAAAACAAAGTGCCCACAAATTACCACATAGGTGGTAATCCATTAAGTACAGAAGAAGTAATTAGGGACCTGGGGACCCAAGTTGATAGCAATGTCTCATTTGACAACCACGTGGCCAAAGTGGTTAGAAAAACATTTTATATAGCCCATCTAATCATGAAGAGATTCCCAGCTAGATCAGGGGAGGTCATCGTGCCTCTTTACTCATCCCTCATCAGGCCCATAATTGAGTACAATGCCCGTTTTGGGATGTACCTTACCAGACACCTGCAGCAACTGGAAAGACCCCAAAAGTACCTCACCAAGAGGATCAAAGGGCTCAAACAGATGCCATATGCTGCCCGGTTAAAGAAACTCCAGCTCTACTCAGTGGCATACCACCTGTTCAGAGGCGATCTGTGCCTGACGTATAAAGCCATGTCCAACCCAGAATTAATGGACATGCTGCACCTCAGAAAATCCAAATCCCATTGAGCTACACACTCGAGAGACTTGAACCTCAGCACTGAAATAAATAGGACATGCTGGAGGGACAGATTCATAACCCAGAGGCTCCCTTCACTCTGGAATAAAATCCCAGTCCAGGTTAGGCAGAGTCCCTCATTGACTCTCTTCAAGAGGAATCTTGATGAGTGGATGGGAGATCGTAGGTTTACCCCGGGTATCACTTCTGTGTCACTGTTAGACAGAGGCACAGTATACTAACCTCGAAAAAGGGCATAGCAAAATAAATTTAAAATGGGTGGCGAAAGCCAAACACATTCTGGCTAGGCTTATAAATGCCCTAGGGCAGATAGCCTAGTATGAACCTATGAACCTAAAAGAAAGAAACATGAAAAAACTGTTTTATTGCAATGCGGGTAATAAGGTCAGGTAGCACTGACGAAGAGGCACTGAAGAGTAAAAACTCCAAACAGCAAAAATATATAATGCAAAAGACTAGGTGTAAAGGCCTTTAATATACCAAACCCTAACGCACTACACAAGTAAAAAATAACATAAAAATATGCCACATGTCTGTCACCATGTGTAAAGACAGGACATTGAAACATGAGGAAATACTTTTTTTTTTCAAAACAAAATCTATGGAGTAGGCTGGGCTGGCTGATATCTGAAAATCATTGCCTATAAAATGCTGAAAAAGTCAGCACTGCATGTTGTCATTTGTAGAACTTTGGGGGATCTGGAACCCAGTCCCTGCCTCATTCTATACAGTATAATATGTCCAGCCCTGCCTGCATTTCTAGCTACGATACTGTCCAAGCAAAACATAAGGCTCTTATTCTGGAAACAAGAACCACTAATCATCAAAGAGGCTGAGAACATGGAAACAACTGTTACTGCATCCACCCCATCAAATCTAAAACGAGAATGCCATAACAAAAATGAATGATACAGTTTCCACAAGTAAACTTCACCATATACAAAATGTCAGCTGTGGAGCACAGGCTTGGCAAAGGTAAAATGAATCCATGACTAATTGGTACTGTAATTTGGAAAAACACTAACAGAGAAGCATGTGTACTGTAGTGTGATAGAAATTAAACATAAACTATGAAGACAGACCAGCTGACGAAAAATATTATTTTGCATGGATGTGAAACAAACAGAGACATTTTCAAGTCCTGGTGTGATCAGTGGAGTCCATTTGGATTCTAACTTGGCCTCACCTTAGATAATTTCTGTGAATTAGCAAAGTATTCATTGTAGGGACAAAATATAAGTAAGTGACTTCTTTGACACTGTGACAATTTCTGACACACTAAATAAATACAGACAGTTGAACTGTTACAGACTTTTTCAGCCTGGAAAATGGACTGAGAAACATAAGCTCTTTCTAGGGAGCTAAATGTCCAGTAAAGAAGCTAGACTACGTAAATACTAGAAATTACATTTTCTGCAATGTAATTCTCAAAGAATGTACTGAAGATGTTAATATAGCTTAAAAGGATTGTACAGTATAAACAAATACAAATAATCCTTCCTGAGTACTTACGTTTATAAAAAATGCAGGAGAACTTGCAGTGGCATGTCACTACAGACAGGAAAATCATATCTGACATATCGTATAGAGGAATTGCACATCAAATCAGCAGATAAAATTGTACTATTTCACTGTGCATTATGATAAGAATAATTAATGATACTCAATTTAGGAATAGGAAATGACAGTAAGAAACCAGAATGCCTTTTTTATGAAAAACAAATAGCTGTTGATGAAAATGTTGTGCCTGGTTGTTAGATACTGAAAATCCTTAGAACAGAACCAAAACATAGCTGTTAAGTCTGTATTTAAAAAAGTCAGCAACAATCTATGAATTTGTGAGGTCGGTGGCAAAGATCGATTAAAATCACAAACACTATTTCACTTTTACATACAATAGTTTTGAGTGTATTTTAACAGTTTATTTCAGTCAGGCAGAGAAAAATAGGAATAATTATTAGTTACTAACCTAAGATGATAACAGTTTTCAGTTGAATTTACTTTAGGCCTTAATTGCATTCAACGAGTAAAGTAAAGGTGACATCTCGAGTATTCCTGACAATGTGAGAGTTTCAGAAAGGACTAAGATAAGGTGATTGTTACATTTTGAGCATAGTGAGAGGCCAGCTTTATGTAACTGCTAAAAGAGACATTCTGTGACTTATTTCTCCTAGCAGTTTGTTCTACGGAAGCATATGTTTAACATTACAATGTTTATAAATTCCTAACTTAGCCTTTTCATCGGAACCCATTCTCATCACTTGTAAGTATTTTTCCTTCAGTGTTTACAAAATGACCATGGAGTATACTAATATGCAGAGGCAAATGTGATGTACAGCAGACTGCAGCTGGTGTGTGCTTCTTATATGCCTTATCCAGCCTCTCTTTTGTGATGTTCTCCACTGCCACTTAAAGCATATCATAGTTTCATAGGTGTGTACTCATAGCCGGCCTTAGGCATAGGCCAACTAGGCAACCACCCAGGGGACCACTCTAGCAGGGGCTCTTTTCCAGTATTTATTTGATGTAGGTAGAACCAGGATGGGGGCACTGG
This sequence comes from Protopterus annectens, assembly GCF_019279795.1. NCBI lineage: Eukaryota > Metazoa > Chordata > Ceratodontiformes > Protopteridae > Protopterus > Protopterus annectens. The sequence continues at coordinate 463,045,393 of NC_056729.1, forward strand.
GTGATGTGGTGTGGGACACCATGGAGGCCTTTTGCCTAGGGTACCAGTTGACCTAGGGCCACTCCTGTGTGTACTAGGCTAATGGCCCTGGAGCCTTTACAAGCCTAGCCCACAGAAGTGCCCTGGCATAGTGCCGCCTGACGTTAGTTCCCAGTGCCTCTATCAAGTAGAGCCACTGGAGTGATCCCTGGGATGAACTTTCTATTTCCCATCCACTCATCAACATTTCTCTTGAAGAGGCCCAGTGAGGTGCTCTGCTTGACATGTATGGGATGTCTATTCCAGAGCATGGGCAGTCTATGGGTTATGAACCTGTCCCTCCAGCATGTTCTTTTGATTGTGGTAATGAGGTTGAGGTCTCTGGAGCATGTGGTGTGTAGGGACTGAAATTTCTTTAGATGTAGCATTTCTAACTGAGCTGGGTTAGACATGGCTTTGTAAGTCAAGCAGAGATCACCTCTTAGTAGTCGATATGAGACAGAGAATAGCTGGAGTTTTTTGAGTCTGTCTATGTAAGGCATTTGTTTAAGGCCTAGGAATCTCTTCATGAGGTACTTTTGTGGCCTGTCCAGCTGTTGCATGTGTTTAGTGAAGTACATGCCAAATGGGGCATTATACTCGATAACTGGCCTAATGAGGGAAGAGTAGAGAGAGATGATGACCTCTTTCTTCCTGGATGCAAAACCCTTGGTAATGAGATGTGCCACATAGAAGGACTTTCTGACCACAGTGGCAATGTGGTGGTTAAAGGAGAGGTTGCTCTCAACCTGTGTCCCCAGATCTCTTATAACATATTCACTGTTCAGTGGGCTCCCATCAATGTGGTAATTAGTAGGAACTGAGTTTTTCTCAAAGGGGATGATGACTTATTTTTGGCATTAAGCTTAAGGCCATGGCTTCAACATCAGTCATTGGTCTCAATGAGGCCTTTCTGTAGGATGTCTACATCATTTGGGGAGTTAATAATGGTTCCCAGCTTGCAGTCATCTGCAAACTTAGTCAGCCAGAGTCCTTTCATGTTTTCCTGGACTTCTGAGAAGTAGATGCCAAACTGGAAAGGACCCAGGACCAATTTTTGTGGGACTCCACTCATGACTGATTGCCACTCTCACTTGGAGTCCACTACTTTTACACTGTGGGTTCTATCTGTGAGCCAGTTTGCAACCTACCTAATGATTTAGGGGTTGATGCCTACTTTGGTGAGTTTATCAATAATTCCTGAGTGGGGAATGGTATCAAAGGCCTTGGCCAGCTCAAAGTAGGCTGTATGAACTGCCTTGCCCTGATGCACAGCTCTGGTGACTGACTCAAAGAAGTCAACCAGGTTGAGCAGGCATGATCTACCTTTCACAAAACCAAATTCCATGGGATCTAGAGTTTGGAGATTCCCTATATCCTTGTTAATTATGTCCATGAGGATGCACTCCATAGCCTTACATATCAGAATCATCAGGCTAATGAGGCAATAATTCCCAGGTTCTGTAGTCGCTGCTCCTTTATGGAGAGGGGATGACTGTAGCAGTGTGACATTTGGTAGGGAAAAAGCCTGAGGTGAGGCTATGATTGAACAGGGCACACAGATGTGGTGCCATTTACTTTGTAGTTCATGTAGAATACATCCAGGGATATTGTCAGGTCCCATGAAAGCTGTATTCTTGGCCTTGGACAATGCAGCTTTAACCTGTGCTGCAGTAATGCTGGGTGTCTGGAATTCTTCTGGTACTGTGATTGTTCTTTTAGGGGGGAGAGAGAGGAGTAAAGTCAGCAATGAATCTGTTGGACAGTATGTTGGCAATATCTGTTAACTCAGTATAGGAGGTACTATTAAGCAGTAACTCAGAGCAAACCTGGGTATTGCCATGGAGATTCTTGATATAACTATAGAAGGCTTTGTGGTTATTTTTAGTGTCTGTCAGAATTCTGCCTTCATAGCTGGCTTTAGTGGTTTTGATGAGGGATCTCAGCATTTTGCTGAGGCTAATAAGGGAGTTTTTCTAGTCTTGGGACTTCACATTTTTCTACAACAGTTTCTTCCTTCTGTTGTATGGTTTATTAATGGCAGTGGACCACCAGATTGGCTTCCTTTCTTTGGAGGAGAGCGTCTTGGTTCTGTTGAGTATGGTTAGTTCCATGCATTTATGTATGTGTCGTACAGTGCATTGGTGTATGAGTCGGCAGTCATGCATCTATTTTCCATTGACATGGGTGCCATGAAGTTAGCCACCTCTGTTTTTAGGAGCCCAAAGTCAGCTTTGGAGAAGTTTTTCATGGTTGTTACCTTTGCGGGGGTGTGGGTGAGATGTGGATTTCCATGGTGATTAGTTTGTGGTCGGATCTAACAAGGGAAGAATTAACTATTGGTGTACAGCAACATTTGCCCATGTTAGTAATAACCAGGTCAAGGATGTTACTTCCTCTAGTGGGGCTAAGAATGAGCTGGTCCAGGGCATTGGAAATGTTGAATTCCAGGAAGCGTTGGACCAGTGTATTGGTGCATGAGTAGTTTTCCCAGTTGATGGAAGGGTAGTTGAAGTCACCTAGTATGATAGTGATGGGTTGGACCCTAATAGTTTCCAGGGTGCTTAGGAACATGGAGTGAGAGTCTTGGGACATGGTTGGGGACCAATTGCAGGCTATGACCTGAATCGCCATCTTACTCAGTGCTAGTTGGACCTGAAGTATCTCAGATGCATTATGCTGAGCTACTAGTCTGGAGGTGTGCATATCCTTTATGAATATGGAGAAACCATTGCTTTTGGAGCTTCAGTCCATGTTCTGGGGCCAAAAGGTGTGGAATGAGTTTTAGCCTGGTAGTGCAGGGGTGCTTTCTGCTGCTTTAAACCAGGTCTCCGTTACAGCACTAATGTCAATGTTCTCCATTTTGAGGAGTGCTTCAAGCAAGTGCCTCTTGAGATCTAGACATCTAGCATTGAGCAGCGTGACCCTCAGATTGCATTTATTTATAGCTGTTATGGTGCCAATTTTGTCTTTGGAACATCACCTAAAAAAGGCATTATAGGGGTAGCAAGAGCGTTAGCCAGTGTCTGGAAACCCAGAGGTGATAGATGCAAGCCCTCTCTGGCAAAGGATCAAGATCTGTCACTCATGTCATCCAAAGCAGACAAATACTGGATCCCCTTAGAATAACACCAGAAACTTAGCCAATTGTTGAAGTCAGTCATTTTCTACTTGTACTGCAGTATCATTCTGGGTGACGCTAGGATGTTGCTCAGGACTAGTGTCATACCTGCTTGGAGCACATAATCCAAGAGCTCCTCCATGTCTCTTTTCATGTCATCCAGGGAGGTGCATCTCAGGTCATTCACACCCACATGGACAGTGACAGAGTCATACTTGTACTTCTTGTAGAGTGACCTGAGTGCGTGTGTTATGTGTCAGATTCTGGCACCTGATAGACAGCTGACTGTTACCTTCTCCTTATTCAACCTAGTGAGCGGGACATCATTGTGCCTCACTATTGAGTCACCTTTGGTTAGTGTATTGGGCAAACTGTTTTGCCTTAGAGGCTTAGGTTGAGGGGCACACTGTGTAGGTCAGCTATGTGTCTTGTGGTTTGTGCCATGTTGTGGTGGTCAAGTGCGTTTCTGCCTTGGAGGTCTCTGCTGTTTGGGTAGATTTCTATTGAGAGCCTCCATGAAGGTGGGTGTGTGGTTTGTGTTTTTATGTGAGAGCTGCGATGGTGGGTGTTCTGGAGGGTTATGTGTTGCATGTGGTGTGGTGCACATGCTGACCTTCTTCTCTTGATCAGTATTCTGGTCTTGGCTTGAGAGTGCATGGCTTCCAATTTGGATATATAAGTACATCTCTCACAAGCTGGAGTATTGGGAGGTAAGGGAAGAGGGTTGTCTGTGTACATGAGGCAGTTGCTACATTGCCTCAGAATGCCCAAGTTCACCAGGTTAATAGGAGGTCGATATCAGCAATAATTAGTGCATGAAGAGAAACACTAGTGAGAGAGCTGGCTTGAACTAAGAGGAGGACTACACCCCAGGATTACGAAAACCCTTATTTACATTACGTGGTGTGCAGAATTAGGCCCTACAAGGTAAACATCAAGAAAAGTATCACTCCTTAATCATTTCCTGAGCATGTTAAAAGCATGGTTTTTTCATGTGTATTGTGTTATTGGTGAGTGAAGTAATCACACTGCATGAATAATATTAGCACATAGGTTAAAGGTGGAGCAGCGCTCTGTAGGCTAGGCAGCCTATATTTACCGTTGGTGGACTTGGTATTCATCCTGTTTTAGGGGAGATGATACTTGAAGTATAGGTATATAAGTCTCTTCTTTCAACATCCTGCATTTACTGATATCAGTTACAGCTCTGAAGAAATGAACAGACAACAAGAAGCATCATCTTTGTCTGTAATACAGCAGTGTTTCTGAGAAAGTTTTAAGAAGGAAATTATCAGGCACAGACTGAGTTTAAGCATTTAATCTCTCATTAATTACATTTTTGCATCCTTTAGATGAAGATACACATGTGCAATCAAATCACAGAATCATTTCCAAATAGAGTCCCTAGAAGAAAAATGATGTTGGGGGCACCCTCAGAGTGTTTGTACATCATTGATCTAAAATACCGATTTCAACCATAATTAAAAAAATACATCTCAAAGGTGCACTCATGAAAGTCACTCATCAATTGTTAATAACAGACATAGTGTGTAAAATGAGAGAAATAAACAAACATACAAATGTCAAATGCAGCATAAATATAAAAACTAAAAGCAGACAAGTTCATTCTGTGGTTCCTGTTCATTAATACGCCATGTTTGCTTGGCATCAAGCAAGTGTCATCCATCAGCCTTAGAAACACTTCCACTTGAAATTTTCAAAAGGAATTATTTCTCTGCTTCAGTGCCTTTACCTTATTTGAGTTTAGGGATTGAGCACTAAGAATTACTTTCTAAATGCATCATTCTTTTGCTAGTGCCTCTGTTTTTGGGGTAAGAAGGAAATATTGCAAAGAACAACCTATGTAAAATATTCTATAGGACTGAGAAGTGTACTAACTGGTCTCCTGAGAGAGTAGCTAATACATGGAACAGACTTCCAGATTACATTAAGGCAATCGCTAGTTTAGATATTTTTAAGAACAACCAAAAAAAAAAAAAAAAAAAAACTAAAGTCAGGAAGCAAAAGAATTTAGCTGCTTTTTCTTTTTATTTTTTACACTTCATCTGGTACCTCAGCTAACAAGTCTTTAAGGAAGAAAACAGTACAAATTTAGCAGCCGTTTATATCCCATTAATTAAGTGTACTAATACATTCTAATTAATCCAGTCCTAATTACAACAAACTTTCCACCCAAGCTTAAAGGTGTACCCCCCATAAGTGAAAGAAAGAAAGAAATAAACTATCCAATGTAACATATAGAAGCACTTCTCAAATATACCCTAGAAAAGTACCCTACAGAGTTATACCATACACTATTCACAAATTAATTACACAATTATTAAACAATTATTAAACATTAGTTACTAACAATTTCATATTAAATCTGTTCAATAATTTGAATTTACATTACTTACATACAACTAGCCAATATTTCACTTTTTCCCTTGATAAGGTATTAACATTACACTTACCATTTTTATACAACTACCTATAGATACTCTAACAAAACCCTAATTTTTATACATAATTTCCTTAAACATCCCAATTAATTTCTAGATTTAGCCCGTATGGAAATAAAGTTCCCAGGTTCACAATAATTTTTGCTTCCAGCTTCAACAGCCTATGTCTAAATTCTTCTCCCCCCATATTCTGACATCCAAAGGGTTGGGGCAGAACACTAAAGAAAAAGCTGTCAACACTTCCCCCATGGGCAGCACAAAAATGTTGGGCCAGTGAACTTTCCAATCTCCTATTCCTAAGATCACATAGATGTTCTAATATTCTTAATTTAACTTTTATCTTTATTTCTCCTATATACCACATTGTGGGTGTACATCCACACCCAATAATAGATGACCCCACACGAGTTACATTTAAACTAATTTTTTATCCAGAATTTCTTTCCATTAATAACCCATCCATCCATATTTTTTATTCTTTTACACATTTTGCACATTCCACAAGGAAATGCCCCCAGCCTTTTCCCCACAATATTCTGTGCCTTCTGATTCAATAATTCCCTTAAATTGCTAAATCGGCCAGACGAAAAAGTTACTTTTTTGGGGAACAAATTCCCTACCATTTCATCCCTGTAAACAACTGGCCATAACTTACTAACCAACTCTCTTAATATATTTGAAAAAGGGGAGAATTTAGATAAATAATATATAGGCTCCACTTCTTCTAAATCCTTAACTTTATGAATTTTCTGATTAATCCTGGGACCTCTCTGGTCACTGCCTTTACTCACCACCCCTCTGACTTTGTCCAAAGCTACCTGAATATAAATATCTCTATAACCTCTCTTACCTAGTCTGTTCTTTACTAAAATAAATTATTTCTCTAAGACCTTCTTGTCAGAAGTATTTGTCATAGTATGCTTAAATTCCCCATAGGGTAAAGATTTTATAAAATGAGAAGGATGTGCACTGCTAGCCTCAAAAAAATTATCTGCAGCAGTTGCTTTATGAAAGGGCCTATATTGTAGCTTCCTATTTGTATCTACATAAAATTCTACGCCTAGAAACTGCATGATTCTATCATTGACTCTGTATGTAAATTCTAAACCAAAAGAATTCTGACTTGATGTGCTCATAAATTTTACAAATTCACACTGATTACCCCTACACACAAAAATCAATTCATCAGTAAAGTGTTTAAACATAATCACATTGTTTAACAAAATTTGTTGGATAAATAAGCATATTTTCAAAAAAAGTGTAAAAAAGAAAAAGCAGCTAAATTATTTTGCTTCCTGACTTTAGTTTTTTTTTGGTTGTGGAGAAATCTTTGTTCCCATTGCGAATTGATGTTTTATGTGAGTATATTTTTAAGAAGAGCCTGGACACTTATTATGGGAACAACTGTTTTGGTATATTTGCAGGCTAGAAGGGTATTATTGCTCGTGCTTGAAATATTTGTATAAATGTGTATTTAAGAACAATCATGTTATTCCACTGCATAACAATTATCTGAATGTGGCTGAGATTTCTTTTTGGAAGAATGTGTCCTAGATAATGAGAGGGGGACTAAATGTTATAGTGTTATATAGACACTGAATATGAACTGGATGTAGTGCCGTATATTTCATTATAAATAAAGTATACTGGCTTATTCTCACATCTACATGAAACTCAAAACTTCTTGGAGACAGTGATATTGTAGCATGAGTTGGCATGGTGGTTAAAGACTATTAACAAAAAGAAGTCAGGAAAAGTAGATGTTTCTAAGATAGGTTATTTCTATGCAAAATATAAGGGCTAAAACTAGCATGGAAATGTAATGCTAGGCTTTTTAAGATCCTCACTGATCAGTAGCCTATTAAGTATGTATGAACCTGTGAGTGGGAAGATCTTTTTTTTTGCAGAGCCTTAGCACCTTAACAATTAGGTAATGCCTTTCAAATTTAAAGTGTATTGGTCATGTTCTGAAGTAAGTGTAAGTAACAGCCCATTGGAATTGGCTACAACCTCCTTACCACATGCAATATACAATTATACATTTTTGATACATAAAGTATTTTGTTTTTGTATTTCATTTTGTTGATAAGGATGTCCACTTAGCTTTTGTCTCAGAGATGAAAATCCCTGCCATGATATCATAAAATACCAAACCCACAATACCTCACTTCCTAAATTAATGTATAGGCTACTACATTTTTATGCAAACTGCATCAGTAGTAGTTTTTTACTTTTTAGAAAGAAAAGTCAACTAGTTCTTGCAGATGGAGCACCTTACATTGAAAAGTAACATATGATTATGTAGTTGTCAAACCACAATGTAAATAAGTACCTACTCTTCTAAACAGGCAAGTTATTTCTGCTTACCCACAGTGCATTGCAGTCTTATGTATATCACAGACAAATAGCTACTTTTGACAACATTTTTTTGTGGGTGGGGTTAAAGAGAAAAACAAGTAAAAAAAATCAAATGACACACTATAATCTTCATGTTTTACAGATTCGCTTGCAACTGTAAGATGCAATTAGATTTAAATCAAAGATGCTTCCAAAAGAGACCAATATGCTTTAACTAGCATCTGCAAGAAAGTATTGAATTGCGACACCACTAAGTTTTCATTAAAGTGCAAATTATTTTCTCCCATGATTACCAAACGACAGTTATAAGAAACTAATCCCAGTCCTCTCTTTCTGACAATGTACTCTTCCCTAATTAGACCCACCAGTGAATACAAAGCTTCCCTTGGTATGTATAAATCAAAACATCTTGCTCAATTAGAAAGGTCCAGAAAAAAAACGTACCAAGAAAATCAGAAGCCTTAAATGTTTCAATTATCCCAATAGATTCACTTTACAATGAAAAACAGTTATTTATAAAAGCAAGTAATATAGACATTTTATCCATTAGTAATATTGAAAACTGATGGAAAGTCTGCATAATATCTTGTTTTGAAATGAATACGAAGTAAGTCTTGCCAAAAGATAAACTGTCACTCTTCACAGACCCTTAGAGAAGGCATAAATTCAGAGCACTACTAACTTAAGTGAATGATAGCAGAGACCTTGCTTTGCCATATAATGGGGGCACAGACATAGCACTGTGGCAAGAAGAAAGCCTAAAGATAAAAATAAATATGTTAGTCCTCAGCAAGCTATTTGGGGCATACCAAACTCCAAAATAATACAAACTGCTTAATATGAAGCAAAACATTACCACTGCATAGAAAATTGTGATGAAAAATACATGTTCCTTTCTAATTTATAGATAGCTAACTTTGAGTCTGATAGAATTATCTTAGCATTGGGATGAAGACTGCAAAGGTATATCGAGATGGTTAACCTAAATGCCATAGTTAAGAAATATGGAGCAAATACTTAACATTGAGAATAATTTAAGTCAGGATTTGGGCTTAATGATGGGTTTTGTTATCAGGTATAGGAAATTACAACACTCGTTAGGAGCATGAATATTCCAATTCAAAGAGGGAAAGGGAAAAATAAGCTGTTGATGGTTCATTTGATGTTGGAGACATCAGGGAGGTATACAAGCTTTTGGTTGCTACACATTTATATCAGTTAGAAAAATATATCAAAAGAAAGGGCAATGGAAGTATAGTTAGCACAGCAGGACTGTAATACAATCCTAATTAATTTCACACATACCATAATGTCCTGAAGAGGTCAGTTTTTGGATGCATTGCCTTCATAATTATGTTTACACACCTTGCAAACTGCTGTGATTGTATTCAACAGCTGATCCAGCATGGTCATCTAAGAGACTGGCTATTAATGGTCATTTAGGAGACTAGCTATTAATGGCCATTTAGGAGTATTGTTATTAATGGTCATTTAGGATACTAGCTATCAAGTGTCATTTACACCTGATTAGCTACATACACTATAATCTTGCTTTAGGCTGGGGCAATTTAAATGGATGTTCACAACATCTGTGATACCCTTTGCTCTGCTAAGGTGATTTTTAACACCACTGTGTTTCTTCTATCAGCTTACATTTCTCAGGGATTGTCTTAAAATTAAATGGCACTTCTAGATTTATTAGTGTTTTTTGGAAAGTAGACATAAACAAAGAAATGAAAATCTGGAGATCCTCCCATAAGAACATAGTTAATTGCTTTGAGTTTTGTACAATAGAAATAGTCTAAATTGAGTTAAATATCAGGGAAAAAATAATGAAAGTATTCATATCATGAGTCTTAGAATTGTTTCCAGGATGTGAATTCTAAGTGCCTGTTATAATTTATGTGTTGCGGTATAATAATTAGAGTTCTATTCAGAGTCCATCTTTTAAAAGTTTAAATCTGCACAGATCCACAACCTGAAGGTAGATGTGAGCTTGCTATGTTCTTTCTACTTTAATTGTTGCTTGGTTATCTTCACTGCAATTTAAATTTTTTAGCCTACTGTATTTATTAAGAAAGTTGTTATGGTTATTCTGTATATTACTATACATTGTTTAAACTAATTTTTACACATTTTAACACATATCATAGCCTTCTTCTCCAAAACTTGCCTCATTATTAGGAATCCTATTCCACTCATCTTCATTTCACTCCGTAAAGGGCTATGGTTCATACTGTGGCACATATTTGGCTGCTCCAGAAAGGCACATATCACGCTTCATGTACCTTGCAAAAGTCATTGAAAGATCTAGGAACAATCAATTTGATTATTTTAAGGACTACTGTTCTCCTAAATACCATATAATTAGAAAAAAAAATGCCATATGGATGCACAGCTCAAGGATTTTCCATACCCTTAAAAACTGTCAGCCATGACTCATTGACTTGAACAAATGGTTTTGAAGATGTAAAGACACACAGACCAGAAACCATGAAAATAACTTAATGAAGGATTTGGCTACTAAAATATCATGTACTATATTTATTCTTGAACAAACATTAAAAGCTAAAAGTTAGCACGTTTGTCCATTCAAACATTAATGGACTTCTTCAGACATAGTTGATTTATCATCCTCACTTTAAATAACCTTTTCAGGTTTGACCATTTCCATCCAAAACAATACAACCCATCCCACCCTTTGTTAAGGAAACATTCCATTGCTTTATTGTAATTGTAAGGCAGCCAAAGAGTATTCAAACACCTTTAAAATCAATCAATTAACCAATTAATGCAAAATGTTAAAAAGAAATAAAAGCAGTACATGGTACATCAACCAATGGGTGGCCATGGTAGTGCAGTGGTTAGCATTGTCACCTCACAGCAAGAGGTTCTCCGGTTTGATCCACGGCTGGGGTGCCTTCTGTGTGGAGTCTGCATGTCCTCCCTGTGGTCGCTTGGGTTTCCTCCAGGTGCTCCGATTTCCTCCCACATCCCAAAGACATGCTGCAGGTGGATTGGACACTAATAGAGTGTGAGTGCGTGTGTGTGTGTGCACCTTCTATGGAAGGTAGGGTGCTGGGCTGGCAACTTGACACTGTAAAAACTCCACTGCCAATCATGAGCGGACAGGTGATCCGCTCTGGCAACCCCTAACCGGGAAAAGCCGAAAGAAGAAGAAGTACATCAACCAATGGTTTAAAAAAAATTTGAAGTTTGTTTTTGAGATCAAATGGCTACAGAGGGAGAGGCTGCTGTGGCAATACAGCTGTTATTTACACCAACCCCCACAGAAGTGGAAAATGATAGCTTGAGGGCTGTAACAATGTTGGTGTAACTTCTGTCCCAACAAGTGGAAGGGCAAGCCTTTATTAGGGCTGAATAACCAAGCTTACTTACAACTGATGAGCTTGGTGAACTGAATCCTCCACCTGGACAGGCACATAGAATACCAAATACCTCCTCATTGCTGGAGGGGAGAAATGGAGTATTAATCAATGGTTACAACAATTAGCTATGCCAGTGAGATGCACACAGGCTGGAAGTTGCATTCCAGCTTTATCTTCAACCCACAGGAATCCTTTTCACATGGGAGTAGGAGGTGACAATACAGCATTACCTGATTTACAGTTGAATTAATGTGAAGCCCCAGTTTTAAAGGATTGGCTGAATAAAGGATTCCAACTCCAGAATAAGGAGCAAAGAAACAAAGGTTTGACTAACTTACTAAACAATAGACTGAAAGAATTTGATTATAAATTACTGAAGTATAAGAAGTTATAACTAGAAAATAGTTACCTCATCGAGTGCATTAAGAGTAGGCTTATGCCTAAAGAGTTACACATATGGCATTATCCTAAGGACATAGAACTGAATTCCCCCTTGCATTTGGAATTGTTTCAGTTATTTGACAAGCAAGGGTGTAAATACTAAGAAGTGATCATGAAGCATAATAATTAACAAATAGAGACATTGGCACAGGACTTAAGTTTGGACAATCAAATCAAACAGGACATTCTCTATGAGAGATATAAATATGATTATCTGAGGATATTTAACAGCATTGATAT